>NC_064858.1:72910758-73093258 GCF_024139225.1 Suncus etruscus
TGTCCAGAAGAGAAAGAGACCCTGGCCCGGAGGCTTCCCTTGACCTGTTGTTATCTTCCAAACCTAGCCCAGCCATCCCATTATGTCTTTTGAGTGGGCACGTTTGCAGTGGAAGAAATTCAAAGGGACCAACTAGATTAACAGGCACCCACAGGATCAGCCCTGCTACACTCCCCCCAAAAGTAAATATTCCTGGACCTTTTTCTCTAGACCCTTTCTCCTGGGCTTTTCCTCTGTACTTCACCACTCTCCCTATTCAGTACCCTACATTATTTGTTCTTAGAACACAATGCTAAGGATCAAGTTTTCTGCCCTGTCATAAATAAAAATTCTAGTTTTTTTTAAAATTTTTTATTTAAAGAAAATGCATCACATAGTTGATATAACTGATCATAATACATTAGTTGCAAGATAAGGGAAAGCAAGGTTATTGAAAAAGCAGAAAGAAAATAGAAAAACTAAAAAATAAAATGGAAGAGTAGAAAAAAGAAAGAAGAAAAAGTTCAGTAGCAAGTATATTTGTAAAAATTATTGTATCTCCAATAAAGTCATTAATACAATAGCAGAAGATTTAGTGAGCTCTTTTTTTAAGATAGATAAAAATACAATGAAAAAGGTGTGTGTGTGTGGCAGTTGTTGTTTGCATAAGCACAGAAAA
The DNA here is from genome assembly GCF_024139225.1 of Suncus etruscus. Taxonomy (NCBI): domain Eukaryota; kingdom Metazoa; phylum Chordata; class Mammalia; order Eulipotyphla; family Soricidae; genus Suncus; species Suncus etruscus. Next base: position 72,911,417 of record NC_064858.1, read on the forward strand.
ATATGGGGGAAAGGAAAAACTTTTGGCCTAAAAACAGGGAGACCTTATCTATGAAGTATTCTGGCATAAGACCATCTACAGGCTCCAGGCATACTAAGTTGTCTCATCCCAAAGTCTTTCTCTGTGGTCCCAGTAAAAGCTCTTCACAATCACAGTGGTTGCTGTCAGGTTTCTATAGTTAAAGATCTTGGCCTCTGTATATATCTTATGTTGAAGTCAGGGTGACACGAAGTGTCTTCTGGTTTCATCTAACCAGTAGGTGGCATTGCAGAGAACACTGCCCTGAAAGCAGGTTGATGCTGTTACCAAGTCATCAGGGTGTCATATGAAACCACTCTGGAGTAAGTCAATGCCAGGTCAGCAGTTGGGCCTTCCCTGGTAGAAGTCCAATTTCTTGGTGCTGGTGCAGAAAACAGTGCTATTTTCATAGATGGTATCCAATGTTCAGGGGTGAATGGTCAATGTTCAATCTCCTGAAGCCTTTGCCAAGACTATGACAAGAATTCAGGGTGTAAGGCCCCAATACAATATAAAGTTGATGTGTTCCTATCTTTGTTAGATAATAACTTGTTTGCACACATAATGTTTCCCCTTTTCAATGTGCCTGTGCAAAAAGGAACAATGCCACATGGTACTACTAGTACATATGGAGGTAAAAATAACAAGCTAAACAATCCTAATAACCTGGTTCTAGCATGAACTTAGAACACTGGAGAAACTTATCTACTAGAATTCCCTACTAAATCAATCTCCCAAAATGGGGGAAATTGATGCTACATAAGATAGACTATAGTGTTACACTTATCAAGGAAATATGTCTAAAGAAATATTGGAAGATATACATGTTCCTTTTAAGTCTTTTGAAATAGACTGGAGATGATAAAAATTGGAGCACAGCTTCAGCCTGTGATTTGGTCTTGTGGAGTCTAAAAAATGGCTCCCAGCAGTCACATATCAGGAAATGTCCTCAAGCTGGGGTTTCTCAGAAACTGAATATGGTAGCAAGCAATAGTTAACAGTGAAGGGAGGTGGGAGAAAAGGGGCCACCAAGAACAAATCAGCAGCAACAGCATTGGCAGCTTCTTCTAGGACTGAGAATCTATCATTTCACTTTGGGAGCTAGTTAGCAGCTGGCTGGGGTGGGGAAGATGTTCCACCTCCTGAGGAGTTAATAATTGAGGGTAAAAAGGAATAGATGGGGGGAATATAGTAAATGGGGGCAATTGAATGGTTAGAAAAAAATTTATCAGATGAATTTGTAAGGTAAGCAAAGTGGGAAGGAGAGGTTATACATAACAGGGGAAAGGAAAGTATACAACATAGACAGACATTATGTATATCTCAGATGGACATTAGACAGACATTGAGTTGGCCAACACATACACTCATGTGCACACGTAGATTGAAACTGAGGATTGATATATCCATGGGTTACAGTTGAAAATTTGATCCAGGTGAAATGGGACCATACCCAGCAACATTTAAGGATCACTACTGGCAGTGTTCAAAGAACCCTGGCACCACACATGGTCAGTCTCAGCAAAGGCAAGAATCAGTCATTTTTCAACATACATAATGATAAAGAAAATTTGCCAATCTGACGAATAAAAATGATGCTATTTGCATTAACTTTCATACTAATTTTAGTAGCTCTTTAATACAGAATATAACAATCTCATGTTATATAATTTTTTCCTTAGTATTATTTTGTATTACCATTAATTTTTTCTTTCATCTACATATGTATAATTTTATGTCAGTAATTTCATTATTTTAATAGCTTCTCCTGATAGGACCTCCCTAATCATTTTTACAATTTTACAAATTTTATTTTAGACACTTAGGGTCATAGAATTTTTTAAAATTATAAGGCTCAATTATTTTTTTTCAAGTATATAACATTTTATGTCTCCCCCCAACCCAATGAACTGAGATGCCAGGTACCATATATTGTTTCCATATGGGCTGGTTGGTTTTATTTTTCTGCCTTGGATTCGTTCCCTGTCTAGTTCTGTCCCAGAAAGCTGACTCCTAAGTTTTATATAATTTTTCTTCCTGATTTTCAACTAGTTTTGCTCCATGGAAGATGGTGGCAACAGATCAGAGTCATAAGGGAAAGGAAGGAATATTTCTTCCTTAATTTTTTGCTTTGTCACCAAATACCTCAACATCTGTTGATTCTCTTAAAACCTGCTGACAACTCTATAAATAGGCACTTCTAAAGTCAGCTTCTAGTGGGATTTGAGCATGCTTTCTGATTTTCACTTTTTGTCTACTGTTGAATTGTGGCAGTTTGAATATATTTTAATATATTCTCAGCTCACTATCTTAAATATCCTTGATTCTTTGGGGGGAAATTTTTCACATGTTCATTCTCACTAAAAATATTAAAATATGAGCCAGAGAGATAGCACAGTGGTAGGGCATTTGCCTTGAAAGCAGCTGATCCACGATGGATGGTGGTTCAAATCCCAGCATTCCATATGGTCCCCCGTGCCTGCCAAGTACAATTTCTGAGCACAGAGCCAGAAGTAACTCTGAGCACCACAGGGTGTGACCCAAAAACAAAAAACAAACAAAAAAATTAAAATAATCTGATTTGCTCAGAGGTTTTAAAATTGTTTTTTTTGTTGCTGTTGTTGTTTTGGGTTTTTTGGGCCACACCCTGCGGTGCTCAAGGGTTACTCCTGGCTATCTGCTCAGAAATAGCCCCTGGCAGGCACAGGGACCATATGGGATTTGAACCAATGACCTTCTGCATGAAAGGCAAATGCCTTACCTTCATGCTATCTCTCCAGCACCGGAAATTGTGATTAAAATTATACTTAATTTGAATGAGATAATTATTTTAACTAATTTATTGTATTAAATAAATATGTAATATTTATATTACATACATAATATATAGTTATATATTTATGTATATAAAATATGTAAACATATTTTAATACGTTTTTGTTTGGGGGGACTACACAGAATGCTACTCAGGGCTTTTTCCTAGCTCTGTGCTGAGATGACTCCTGGTGCCACTTAGGAGATTACATGTGGTGTAGAGGTTTGACCCATGGTTGCCACATGCAAGAAAAGTGCCTTACCTCTTGAACCATCTCTCCAGACTGAATCAGTTTTATGATACATATTCTTCTATCATTAAATATATCTCTACATTTTTCTCTACAAAATATGTTTCTATAAAAATGTCTCTACATTTTTAAACCTCAACTCAGAATATGCAAAACAGACTCAACTAATGACTAGCCTTCCAACCTTTTGGAAATATTTTCCTTTTGAATTCCTCTTGCTTAATGGATTTATGGTATTGCACCAGCTGAAAATTCAGTATCATTTCACTTACATTTTTTACTCCCCAATTTCAAATGATTGCCAGGTCCTGATAATACTAAACTAGAAAAAAATATTTTGGAAATTCTTTTCCAATCTATCTCAAAACTACAGACCCAAGTTATAACATAACAGTCATTTGCATTTCTTAATTAATCTTCAATAGCTAACTCTCCTTAAATACTCATTTTAGTGGGGCTTGGGGGCAGAGGTGTGGGTCAAACCTAGGGACTCATACATGCAAGGTATGTGCTCAAATACCACTTGAACCACAACCCTGTTTTCCAGAATTCTAAAGTTTAAAAATTTATGATTTAGCATTTGCTCTGGTGAAAAGTTTGAACAGTCTTTATGTATTTAAATAATTTTTTTCTAATTTTTATTTAAATACCATAGTTACAAGGTTGCTCATAATACAATTTTCCCCCACAGATAAAGTTGTTCATGATTGACTTACAGTCATACAATGCACAACCACCTTCAGCAGTGCATATTTCCCACCATCATTGTCCCCAGTTTCCCTCACCTTCCCTTATGCCCTCTTCCCTCCTACCCATCCTTCCCTACTCTTTCTGGTTTCTTTTTTCCCTCATTTATCTCCTCTTCTCCAAAACAGGACACTACACAATCTCTCTCTCTGTCTCTCTCTGTTTTTCTCTCTGTCTCTCTCTGTCTCTCTGTCTCTGTCTCTCTCTGTCTCTCTCTCTCTTTCTCTCTCCTCCAGCCTCAGGTGTAATCACTGGTTCTGAGATGTCCTGTTTCATTTCTATCTTCAGAAACACTCTCTTCTTAGCTAATATGGAGGCACAAATGCATATGGTTACTCAGTTAATTTTTGATTATTAAAGGTGTAAAAAGGACATCTTATTCAATACATGACCCAAAATGAAATCAAACATTTTATTAACAATGTTTCAAACAATTATTGCGCCTCTAAATAATATAGTGGACAATGTAGTAGAAATAATATGGTGGATATAATGGTTCAAGTAAAATGTATTATTTAAAGGAATAGACATTTTTTTCTTTCTTTTTGGTATAGCTGCTAGAAAATGCATAGTTTCCTATATGATTCCATCACATTTCTATTGAAGAGCTTGGTACTCATCCTTTTTTTTTTTTTTTTTTTTTTTGGTACTCGTCCATTTTGCTTCTTCTGATGAAATCTAATTTGTTCTTTGGTCTTTAATCTTATCTGCTGGGCAAGTACATAGAGGTCCCACATCAAGAGAAAGTAGGCACCTCATAGATGCTGCCATGGTACCCCCAATAGAACCTTTATCATAAAACATAGCATATTAAAATGCAATTTTCACTTTTGAGTTTGTCAATTCCATTTTTACTTTTATTTTTATTGGAAAGAGGACTTTGGAGCCACAACTAGTTGTATTCAGCACTCCTAGTTCTGTGCTCAAAGCTCTAAATGTAGTGTCAAAGATTGAACCAGAGCCAGCTGCAACCAAGGAAAGGCAAACACTTTGACTTCTAGACTTGCTCTCTATTCCTTCTCCTGTGCATTTAAAGGAATCTCTGTGTTCTTTGTTGTCTTACTCCACTCTTCAACTCAGCTTAGTGTTCAGCTTGTGGTAGTTAATTAGGAGGAAGAAAAACTGTTCTATCAAAAACTGAAGCTAAGGATAACCACTAATAAATAATCCCAAGATTTATTAATAGGTTTATACAGACAGCAAAGGAAAATGTTGCATATAGCTTTAATAGGAGAACACTGTCAAGAAATCAAACTTTTTTCTAGTATTCAATCTGGGAGGAATTTATTGCATGAAACTTTATATGAGATATTGAACCTCATAGTACATCATGTTTTTAATCAAGGGCCTATGCATAATCAGAGATATTCCTTACATGGCTTTATTTTAATGTGAAACACATTAGGAACAGACAGCATGAAATTATAGCTCAGATGAAAGTACAAACTTTATAGAGTAGGGGAACACAGTCCAAACTGAGCTCCCTGGTGATCTTATTTAAAAAAAATGTATCCCAAATATATATGTGGGTTCGTTCTCTTTATCCATTCTGATAATATTTATATTTTAATTGTAACATAAAATATTTTCATTGGGGCCGGTGAGGTGGCGCTAGTGGTAAGGTGTCTGCCTTGCAAGTGCTAGCCAAGGAAGGACCGCGGTTTGATCCCCCGGTGTCCCATATGGTCCCCCCAAGCCAGGGGCGATTTCTGAGCACTTAGCCAGGAGTAACCCCTGAGCATCAAACGGGTGTGGCCCAAAAATTATATTCATTAAAATTATTAAAATTATTGTGTTGAATGTTTCATACTACTTTTTTTTCTATTTATCATATTATTCTTTGTTCCTTAATTTCTTGCTTATTTCCTTCTTTTGTACTAAACAATTTTTATCATTTTGTTTCCCCTCTATTAGCTTTTAGTTACATATTCTTTTTCTTTTTTATTTAAATTTTTTTATTTAAGAGAAGTACATACAAAATTTAAGTATAGCAACCCAATTATAATAGTGAAAATAGCATTTTCCCCCAGATTGTAGTACATTATATTTCTTAGCAGTACACAAAGCAATCTAAAGCCATAAAACTTATGTAACTCCTTAAACATTGAAGGCATAGTATTTTTTTTACATTTCCATGCACATGTATATTATTTTACGTTAACCTCAAAAGTTTAAGTGTTTTTTTTTAAGGATTAGAGTCAAAGGAGCACAGTAAAAACGGTGTTAGAGTGGCAATTATTGTTCGCATAGGCCCACCAAAATATGAGGGACATGGAAAGGAAAAGCCTTGGCCTAAATACAAGAAACCCTACCCCTGAAGTTTCCTGGCATAAGACCTAGAGGCTCCAGGCAAACTAGTTTGTCCAATCCAAGTCATTGTCTGTAGTGCCAATACACTTTTATTTTTCACACAGTCTCTGTTGTTGGTATCATGTTTCTGTATTAAAGATCCTGGAATCTGCATATCCTACATTGAAGTCAGGATGGTGTGGAGCGTCCTCTAGTTTCACCTCACATTTAAAGGGCAATGCAGAGAGCTTAGTCCTGTAAGCAGGTCATTGTTGTTGTCAAGTTTTCTTAGTGTTAAGGGAAGTCTCTTTTGAGCAGATCGATGTCAGAGCAGCAGTAGGGTCTTCTCTGGTAGAGGATTGCTTCCAGGTGATGTTATAAACAAATTAGGATGTTTCATAGATAGCTTCCCTGGTTCAGGGTGAATGGAGAATGCTCATTCTTCTTAGGCCTGTGCCAGGTCATTTACATATCCTTTTTCTTTTAGTGAGCATCCTATCATTAAAAATCATAAACCACCTTTAAATAAACATTGTCAAAAGAAATATTTAAACTTAAAAACAAAAAAATTAAATACATACTAACCAGGAGAAAGTTGATATAGCTCTGTATCTGTTGTAAATGTTATTCTCAGACAAAAATATTACAGAATGGCAAAAAGTATTTACCTTAAGACTTAAAACTTTTTTTTTGTTTTGTTTTTGGGCCACACCCGGCAGTGCTCAAGGGTTACTCCTGGCTATCTGCTCAGAAATAGCTCCTGGCAGGCACGGGAGACCGTATGGAACACCAGGATTCGAACCAACCACCTTAGGTCCTAGATCGGCTGCTTGCAAGGCAAACACCACTGTGCTATATCTCCAGCCCCAAGACTTAAAACCTTTAACGTTTAACAGGGTCAATATGGCTATTTAACTACTGACATGGCTAAAATAAACATCACTAGAGCTATATAGCACAGCAGGTAGGGCATTTGGCTTGCATGCAGCCAATATGAGCACAGAGCCAGGAGTAACAATGAGCATGTCTGGCTGAGGACCAAAAACAAACAAAAATTTTATATTTTGCCAAAATATTGACATTCTAACTAGAAACATATAAATTCATAAGCCTAATGGGTGTTTTTAGTATCCTTCACTTCTGTAATATATAAGGTAAACACAAGGCAATAAGAAAATTAATAATTTAAATAAAATTATAAAGTTTGATATTATATACACATACACACATATGAATCCCATTACTTTGTGGCAGGCACAAAATAAAATATTTTATAAAATATATTATAGAATATATTTCATATTACATGTTTACAGCTAAGTGGTAAGTGGTATCAAAAAATTTTAAAGTAATGCAGTAAGAAAATATGTAAGAATTATTGAATTTCATGGGGGCCAGAGCAGTTTAGCATGTTTCCTTTGAATGCAACCAACCAAGGTTCAATCCCTGGCATCCCATATGGGGAGAGAGATAGATGCAGAATAGTCTCACTCATCTATGGGTTTTAAGAAAAATAAAAGACATTCTTGCAATAATTTTCAGAGACAAAAGAGATGAGGGCTGGAAGTTCCAGCTCACTACATGAAGCTCACCACAAAGAGTGATGAATGCAGTTAGAGGAGTGCAGTTAGAGAAATAACTACATTGAGAACTATCATAACAATGTGAATGAATGAGGGAAGTATAAAGCCTGTCTAGAGTACAGGCTGGGGTGGGGTGGGGAGGAGGAAAATTTGGGACATTGGTGATGGGACTGTTGTACTGGTGAAGGGGGGGTGCTCTTTACATAACTGAAACCCAACCACAATCATGTTTGCAATTAAGGTGTTTAAGTAAATGTATTCATTAAAAAAGTGACCAGTTGCTTGCTGATTTTCTGTTATGTGTTTTTTCCCCTCAACATTAGGAGGCTTTGATTGAGTTTCTTTAAATAGCAGGCCCACCCAGTAGTGCTGGTGTATGTGTTTATGGAAAAGAGGGTCACCAGGCCATGCTTAGCCAGGAGGGGTGATCCCCAAGAGTTCAGAGAATAGCCTAGCCCCATCCACACCTGCTCCTACTCAGTACCACACAAGCCTGACAGACCTGTCTCAACCTCTCAGATCCTGCAAACACCCTATCTCTCCTAGCCCCTTAAGAGCTTCTTCTAAATGAATTTATAATAAAACGAATACCTTCACATAAAAATACCACAGTGGACTGGGCAGATAGGACTGGTTCCACATGGTCCCCTTACTGCACATACTCTGTGTAAACTTTGTCCATCTGTCACCTTATGCTTGCTGGACACTGTGGGCAGGCACTTCAGTCCTGGAGAGACAAGAAATAACCAGAGATCCCCAAACCCCACCTTTCCCATTCATAGGGCCAAGAGAAAGAAAATGAGCAGACATATTCACAGTTACAACAAGATTTAAGAATACCAGGTACTTCCATGCCCTTTCTAAAGTGATTTCACTATTTGGTGTAGTTTTATTCCAATATGATAATTTTGATTCAGCATTTCTCAACCTTTTTCCAACTACCCCTTCCCCCCCCCTTTTTTTTTTGGTTTTTGGGCCACACCCAGCGGTGCTCAGGGGTTACTCCTGGCTGTCTGCTCAGAAATAGCTCCTGGCAGGCACGGGGGACCATATGGGACACGGGGATTGAACCAACCACCTTTGGTCCTGGATCGGCTGCTTGCAAGGCAAACGCCGCTGTGCTATCTCTCTGGGCCCCCCCTTTTTATAATAAAAATTTTAATTACAGTAAAGTGAAATAGTTACAAAATTGTTCATTACTGAGGCCGGAGAGATAGCATGGAGGCAAGGCATTTCCCTTGCATGCAGAGGATGGTGGTTCGAATCCCGGCATCCCATATGGTCCCCCGAGCCTGCCAGTAGCAATTTCTGAGCATAGAGCCAGGAGTAACCCCTGAGCACTGACGGGTGTGACCCAAAAACAAAAACAAAAAAAGTTTGGTGGGCTCCAAGAGGTGTAGCTTAGAGGAAGGAGCAGAAGATAAGGAAAGTAGAAAAGACAAGAAGTGTGAAAAGGGGAACAGAGAACTAGAGGATAGCATGTGGGTGATGGGATACAGGTTGAATTATGCTTTTTGAAGCACAATAAATACTTGCACATTATTTGTTGTCAGTTCTTATTTAGAAAAATGTATCTTCTATATGATTAAGTGGTTTTATTTCAAAGCATCTTTAAAACTTTGAAGAAAACCACTGTTGACCAGAAAACTAATCTCATGCCATCCTGACTTAATTATGGCAGAGAATAATTAATTCCATCTAAAATTTCATGTTGTATTTATATTAGACCTCTAAGCTATAACTGTTTCATTTATATTTCACTTACATACTCCACTAACAAGAAAAAATGATATTTGATTGCAAAACAAAGGAGAAAATCAGGATGGAAATTCAATGGGTGGAAACTATGCATTTTTCAAACACCAAAAATAATTATGCTCACATCATAAACTAGTTTTCAAAGAATGTAGGCAGTGATTAATGTAAAGTATTTAAACCAGAAAACAAAAGATCTTTTTAAAATACAGACAATAGCATATATAATTTATATGCCTTGAATAAAACAAGAGATTTCAGAAAGGTTATTTTATAATTTTTATTGAGACCAATGTAAATTCCAAGTCGTTCACAGTTATACAGGGAGAGTGAATTAGGACAATTCCCACCACCAGTGTTGACCTCCCTCCACGATAGGTCCCATCATACTTCCCATACCTCAACCCTTAGCACCCTGGACTGCTAAAATAACAGGTCCCTTTTGTGTATAGCTTGTTGTAGTTTTTGGGTCTCTAGATTCTATTGTCTTTCAGATAGTATGTTTAATCGAGAAATAAAATCATGCCCGGCAACTGTTAGGAGCAGCTTGAATATATTGCCATAAAAAAGAACTTAGAAAGTTCTGCTTATAATTTTTTGAAATTAAGAATAAAGAATAAGAAATGTTAGTGGAGTTTGAGGTCCTCAGTTGAAGCAGTTTTCCACATTGAAAGTTCTGCTGCATCTTGAAATAAAGCAGATGGAGTCATTCCTCTGCAGAAACTGCTCAGGTTTCCCTTAACACTGTTTTTTGGTTTTGGGTTTTTTTCTCTCTCCCTTGCCCTTTCTCTCTCTCTCTCCCTTTGCCTCATCACAATGGTCATATAGGCCTTTTCTAACTCATCACCTTGGTATGTGGAGCTAAGGTCAAAGACTTTGTAGGATTTAAGTGAGCCTCGAGGGAAACATCTCATTTCTTAGAGAATGAAGATTGTCTAGCTTCAGGGATATCACCAGAAACAAAATCCAAAACTGCTTTCAACCTTAAGGGCCAGAGAGACAGCATAGGGTAGGGTGCAAGCTCCTTGCATGACTTGGGTTTTCCTGGCATCCCTAAGTTTCTTCAAGTACCTCCCGGAGTAATTATTGAGTGCAGAGCCAGGAGTAACCTCTGAACATCACTGGATGTGATCCCCAAACAAAACAAAAACAAAACTACTCTCTTGGTGAAGTTAGTTATAAGAAGCCCTTTCCTATATCCAAATCATAGAATCAACAATACTAAAATCATTAGATCCAGGTTTTAACAATAAAACTGAAAACTGTGTCCATCAAAGTGGCAGGAGGGGCAATGGGAGGTGATTTGGGAACACTGGTAAAGGGAGGTTGACACTGGTGGTGGGATTGGTGCTGAACCAGAGTATGCCTTAAAGTCAATTATGGAGGAGGAGGAGGAGGAAGATAATAATAAGAAGGAGGAGGAGGAGGAGAAAGAGAAGAAGAAGCCCTTGCAGATCCAATAAGTAGTATCCTTCTATTTAATCTGTGAGAAGAAGAAGAAGAAGAAGAAGAAGAAGAAGAAGAAGAAGAAGAAGAAGAAGAAGAAGAAGAAGAAGATCCAATAAGTAATATCCTTCTATTTAATCTGTGTGAAATGAGGTTCAGGTAGAAATGCTTAAGATATTAGAAGGTGGTTGGTTTGAATCCCGGTGTCCCATATGGTCCCCCATGCCTGCCAGGAGCTATTTCTGAGCAGATAGCCAGGAGTAACCCCTGAGCATAGCTAGGTGTGGCCCAAAAACCAAAAAAAAAAAAAAAAGATATTCGAAAAATTCAAAGAAAGAATGGAACTTACTGCCAATAAAACACAAGAGGATATGAGAGCAGAAATGGGAAAAATAAAAACAGAGATGTTAGAACTGAAAAACTTGGTAGGTGAAATGAAGAGTTTATTGGAAGGTCTCAGCAGTAAAGTAGCAGTTGCTGAAGATTAAATCAGTGAGCTTGAAGATGAAGTGCAGAAAATTTCCAGACAACAGAATATGAGAACTAGCTGTGGTTCATCTACACAATGGAATACTGCACAGCTGTAAGGAAAAAAGGAAGTCATGAAATTTGTTTGTACTTTGATGGATATGGAGAGTCAAGACTGTGAGGAGGTTTGGGGCTTGATTTCCTTCTCTACTATGCTTGGCACAGAGTAAGTTGTTTAATGAGTTTTGGTTGAAAGAACAAATGAATGAATGAATGGTGGTATCTAGAAACAGAGCTGCCAGCACGGTGAACATCTAATTAATCATCAAGTAAAAGTAAACTCATCAGAAGTGACTTTCTGGGGATACGGAGTAAAAAAAAGGGGGGAAAGTGGTTTCTGGAGAGATGGCTCAAGGAGATGAGCAACACACTTTGCATGCAGGAAATCCCAAATCTATTCCAAATACTATGTGGTACCCCAAGCACCACTCTGCAGCTTCTGAACACAGTGCCAAGAGTAGCACCTGAGCAACACCAGGTGTGGTTCCCAGACAAAAGAAAATATTTATTTTATTTTAAAATTTTTTGTTCTCAATACCATGGGTTACAAAAGAGTAAGGGAGAGCAGATGACGGTTGAAATAATGGAGCTACTTTTTGGAAAAAAGATTCAAGATACAGGATTCTTATGAAGGTCACTAAAGATTAAAAAAGAATAGCTTGAAACACAAGGACTTCCAACCCAGCTGCAGGCAGGGTGAGTACCCCGCCCGGCCATCTCCCCACGTGGGCGCCTGACCCCTGTGCTCCCTCGCGCCTGAACTCAGGGACCCCCAACCCGCTGCAGGCAGGGTGAGTGCCCCACCACCCCGTTTCTGAACCCAGGGACCCCCGACCCAGCTGTAGGCAGGGGGAGTCCCCCACCCGACCATCTCCTCACGTGGGCCACAGCCCCACGCCTGAACTCAGGGACCCCTGACCCAGCTACAGGCAGGGTGAGTCCCCCACCCGGCCACCTCCCCAGCGCCAGTCCCCTGCGCTCTGCCGCAGCCCTGCACCAGAACTCAGGGACCCCTCCCCAACCCGGCTGCAGGCAGGGTGAGTGCCCCACTGCCTCGCACCTGAACCCAGGGACCCCTGACCCGACTGCAGGCATGGTGAATGTTGCACCTGGACACCTCCCCACGTGGGCACACAGAGATCCTCTGCGCCTGACCCACTCTGCGCTGCTGGGAAGGGCTAGTACATATAGACCAGGTGGGCTTGGGTCTATTCCCTGGACCTTGGGGTATCCTAGAGAGCCTGCCCCCTGAGCTCCGGAGTGGACCTGAGCCTCCCAGGGGTGGAGAGAGGCTACCAGGTGGGTCTGGTTGAGGGAATTTCCTCGGCTGAGGCCCAGAGGGGGTGGAGCTACACTGACTCCCAGGGAAAGGAGGGAGGACAGGGAGCTAGGCTCAACAGTGCCTCCACCATTGTGGCCAGGAGTGGAACTGCATTAGCTGGCAACAAAAGGGAAGACCAGACGAGGCCCCATAGAGAGCACAGGAGGAGCCAAATTTCAGCGAGCTCACCCAACAGACCCCTATGGAATCACGCTCAGAAAGGGGACCTATCCCCATGCCACAGGGGGCAAAAGCAGGCTGAAATCAAAAGGCACAGCACTCCAAGCCACACCAATAAATGCAAAGAAATATGGGTAAATTAAGGAGAACACTAACATCTGGAGATACAGAGAGAAACCCTAGCAAGTTCTCAAGTCCACCAAAACGCACAGATCCATTGGAAGGAGACTTAAAAGCAGCCATGAAGAACGAAATGGAACCCATAATTAAGGAAATGAAGGAAACGCTAGCCACCAAATACAAGAAATCCATGGAGAAACAAATCAGCCAAATTAAAGAACTGTCAAAGAATATGAGAAATTCCATACAAAGGGAATTAAAGGAGTTAAAAGACGGCATGACAAGCCATTTGAACAGGATCACACAGTTGGAGAAGCATATTGAAGAACTCGAAGGAAAACTGCAAACAAAAAACGACCAAGAAACCAGCAAGGAAATAAAAGGCAAAGCACTTTCGGAAGGAAAAGTCCTGTATCTAATGAACAAGGACAAAAGAAATAACCTAAGAATTGTGCGTATATCAGAAGGGGAGGAAATAGGAAAAGGGGAAGAACAAGTAGTCAGGGAAATAATAACAGAAAATTTTCCCACCCTCTGGAAAGAAGATTCAGTGCAAATCCAGAAAGTGAAGAGTCCCTAATAAAATAGACCCTAATAAACCAACACCAAGACATATAATAATCCAAATGGCAAAAAGAGAGAGAGAGAGAGAGAGAGAGAGAGAGAGAGAAATGATCTCCTTAAAGCAATAAGGGAGAAGAAAACCTCAAATACAAAGGAAGGGACATAAGAATCAAACGAGATCTCCCATTTGAAATAATTCAAGCAAGAAGACAGTGGAACAACATATTTAAATGTCTGAATGAAAGAAATTTCCAACCTAGGGTCCAATATCCAGCAAAACTCTCATTCATATGGGAGGGCAGATTAAAAACATTCTCAAAAACGAACTTGCATTATTTGCGCAAACAAAATCGATCCTAAATGACCTACTCAGAGATGAATTACACAATTCAAACCCCCCAATTGTAACAACAACCAACCACCCTACACAACACAACTGCATAACAGTCCTCTCTGTCAATAATCTCCCTAAATGTTAATGGATTAAACTCTCCCATTAAGAGTCACATAGTAGAGAACTGGATTAGAAAACATAAACTGGACTTCTGCTGCCTGCAAGAAACACACCTACAACTACAGGACAAGCACAGGCTTAGGAAAAAAAGGATGAAAATTAATTATTCAGGCTAATGGAAAACAAAAAAGAGCAGGGACAGCATCCTTATATCAGACCAAATTGCATTCAACCTCAAGAAAGTGATCAGAAACAAAAAGGGTCACTACTTACTGATCAGGGGAATACTAGATCAAGAGATACTAATCCTGGGCAATATTTATGCACCTAATGTAGAGCCAGAAAAATATGTGAGGCAACTGCTCACAAACCTGGAGAAACACATGAGGGGAAATGTGATAATAGTAGGAGATCTCAATACTTCACTATCACCACTGGAAAAATCCACCAAACAGAAAAATAACAAAGAAATAAGAGCCCTAAATGAAAAATTAGAAGATCTAGGGCTAATAGACTTATATAGGACTCTCCATCCCCAGAAAACAGAATACACATTCTTCTCAAGCCCACATGGAACCTTCTAAATAGATCATGTCCTAGGATACAAATCTAACCTATATAAGATCACAAATGTAAGGATCATTAGAAGCACCCTATCAGATCACTATGCAACAGAGGTCAAAATTGACTACAAGAAGAAGCAATGGAGAAAAACTAATACCTGGAGATTAAACAACATGTTGCTCAACAACAGCTGGATCAAAGAGCAAATCAAGGAAGAAATAAAAAGATTCCTTCAGACAAATGATAATGAAGAGACAACTTGTCAAAAATCTGTGGGACACAGCAAAAGTAGTAATTAGGGGGAAACTCACAGCAATACAGGCCTATGCCAAGAAACAGGAAAATGACAAAACCAACAGTTTAAAGGATCACCTCAAGAATTTAAAACAACAGCAGCAAAAAAAAAAAAAAATCCAACCACAACCAGAAGGCAAGAAATAATAAAAACCAGAGCAGAAATAAACAACATGAAACTAAGAAAACAATACAAAAAATCAATGACCAGGAGTTGGTTTTTTGAAAAAAAAAAATAAATAAATAAACAAGATAGACAAACCACTGGCAAAACTCACCACCCCCCCAAAAAAGAGGGAAAACACCCAAATCAGTAGGATCACAAATGAAAGGGGAGAGATTACAATAGAACCCCAAGAAATACAACATATCATGAGATCTTATTATGAACAACTATACTCAGTTAGGCTAGAGAACCCAGTAGAAATCGACAGATTCCTGGAAAAATAC
The DNA here is from genome assembly GCF_024139225.1 of Suncus etruscus. Taxonomy (NCBI): domain Eukaryota; kingdom Metazoa; phylum Chordata; class Mammalia; order Eulipotyphla; family Soricidae; genus Suncus; species Suncus etruscus. Next base: position 72,926,795 of record NC_064858.1, read on the forward strand.
CATCTTCCGAGACTAGATAAGGAAGACCTAGAAAACCTAAACAGACAATCACTGCAGATGAAAATGAAGATGTAATTACAAAACTCCCTAAGAATAAAAGTCCAGGTCCAGATGGATTTACAGGTGAATTCTATCAAACATTCCAAAAAGACTTCCTACAACTATTCCACAAGCTCTTCCAAATCATCGAAAAAACAGGAATCCTCCCCAACTCCTTTTATGAGGCTAATATCACACTCATTCCCAAAGATGGCAAAGACACCACCAAGAAAGAAAACTACAGACCAATCTTACTAATGAACATAGATGCAAAGATTCTCAACAAAATTTTAGCAAACCGAATCCAGCACTTTTATCAAAAAGATTATACATCATGACCAAGTGGGTTTCATCCCAGGAATGCAAGGTTGGTTTAACATACACAAATCAATCAACGTCATACATCACATCAAAAACAAGAAAGACAAAAACCACATGATCATATCAGTTGATGCAGAGAAGGCGTTTGACAAAATCCAACATTCTTTCATGTTGAAAACACTCAGCAAAATAGAATTAGAGGGAACCTTCCTCAAGATAGTTACAGCTATCTATAAAAAGCCCACACCCAACATTATCCTTAATGGTGAAAAACTAGAAGCATTACTAAAGTCAGGAACTATGCAAGGCTGTACACTCTCTCCACTCTTATTCAATATAATCTTAGAAGTCCTAGCAATAGCAATCCAACAAGAGACGGGAATCAAAGGAATCCAAATTGGGAAAGAGGAACTCAAACTATCTCTTTTTGCAGACGATATGATGATATACATCAAAACCCCTAAACAGTCCACAGTAAAACCCCTAGAAATAATTAACCAATAGAGAAAAGTGACTGGCTACAAAGTCAATACACAAAAGACAGTAGCATTTCTCTATACAAATAATAAAGTTGAGGAGAGATAGATTAAAAATATAACTCCATTTAAAATAGTATCAAAAAATATAAGGCACCTAGGAATCAACCTTGCAAGGGAAGTGAAGGACCTATACCAGGGAAACTTCAAAACACTCCAAAAAGAAATTGAAGAGGATCTAAGGAAATGGAAGAACATCCCATGCTCATGGGTAGGTAGATTCAACATAGTCAAAATTACTATCCTACCAAAACTACTATATAGATTTAATGCAATCCCGATCCAAATTCAGACATCATTCTTTAAAGAATTAGAACAATCAATCATAAAATTCATGTGGAACCACAAAAAACCCAGAATAGCCAAACACATGTTGAAAAACAAGAAGCTGGGTGGCATCTCTTTACCTAACTTGAAACTATACTATAAAGCCATAGTGATCAAAACAGCATGGTACTGGAACAAAGACAGGACCTCATACCAGTGGGTTAGAACAGAATTTCCAGACATAAACCCCCAGATATACAGTCAACTAATATTTGACAAAAGAGCCAAGAACTTGAAATGGAACAAAGAAAGTCTCTTCAACAAATGGTGTTGGTACAACTGGAAAACCACATGTAAGAAATTCAAAATTGACCCATACCTCACTCCTTATACAAAAGTCAAATCAAAATGGATCAAAGACCTTGAAATCAGATCAGAATCTATAAAGTTTATTGAGAATAAAATAGGTAGAACACTCGGAGACCTATATATCAAAAAGGTCTTCGAGGATGGAGCACCAATGGCAAGAACTTTAGCGTCAAACATAAACAAATGGGACTACATCAGACTTAAAAACTTCTGCATGGAAAAATATACCCTACTTAATACAAGAAAACAGTTAACTGACTGGAAAAAAATCTTTTCACTCAACATATCAGATAAAGGGCTGATATCCAGAATATACAAAGCACTCAGAAAGCTGAGTCCCCCAAAGGCAAATAAAGCCATAAAAAAATGGGAAGACGAACTGAATAGACACTTTTCTGAGGAAGACTGAACGATGCCCAACAAACACATGAAAACATGCTCACCTTCACTCATCATTAGAGAAATCTAAATCAAAACAACAATGAGTTACCACCTTACACCAGTGAGAATGGCTTACACCAAAAATAATGGGAACAGTTTCTGTTGGCGGGGATGCGGTATGAAAGGCACTCTCATACACTGCTGGTGGGAATGCCCCCTAGTCCAACCCCTATGGAGAACAGTCTGGAGAGTGCTCAAGGAACTCAGAATTGAGCTGCCATTTGACCCAGCAATTGCTCTCCTAGGTATCTACCCCCAAGTCGGAAGGACATTCATCCCAAAGTATGTGTGCACCCCACTATTTATCTCAGCACTCAGTATAATAGCCATGTCTTGGAACCAACCTTGATGTCCAACAACAGATGAGTAGATCATTAAGATGTGGTATCTATACACAATGGAATACTACATGGCAGTCAGAAATTATACAATCATAGACTTTGCAGCAACATGGATGGACCTAGAACCTATGATGTTAAACGAAGTAAGCCAGAAGATGAAAGATAAACACAGAACGATAGCACTATTCTGAAGCACCTAGAACATATACCATATATACAACTAATACTCAATGATCAAATAACAGGGTTTAACTGGATAGAAACTCCAAACACTGTAACAGTCAACATATACTAGGGAGTAGTGCCCAAATCACATGAAAGAGGAACACAAACTCTTGACTACACATTATACCATAAACTAACAACAGCAATAACAGCAGTGAAGAGAGAACAGGTATGTAATCAGTCTTTTACTACAAAGGCCCATAATAATCTCTTAGGGATCCTACACAGGAATTCAGGTAAAGATTACCATGGGAAATCACTGACTTCAATGAAAGCACTTCAAAATAATATGATTTAATGCCTTAATCTTACTATATCTAAAATAACCTCTCAGCTTTTCTGTCCACAGGCGTTCTTGGATACAAAGGGTGGACAACCTAAGATGGCACCTCGGGTCTCAGTCACATGAGATGCCATACCCAGCTTGCGATATGAAGAGGTCTCGATAAAACTCTTTAACATACCCTTTATTTATAGGTTATACCTTCTTTTAGGACCTGAAGTATGTGACCAGCCATATCATCGAAGCAGCAACTGTGACCTACAGAGCTATACTACAGGGCCTACTCATCAAACACATTCAAGCAAACTAACATTCCTTTGCTCTTTTCTCCCCTCTTCTCACTACTTTTTTCTCTTCTTTTTCTTTTCACTCTTATTTGCTCTTTTCTCCTTTTCTACCCCTTCCATCTACTACCCCCTTCCCCCCTATTAGAAATTTGACTATTCCTTCACCCCTCAATCCCATCCAGATTTCCCACCTTATTAAAACTCTTCACCCTCAGTTCTTAATCTATTAGGCATCAAGACTGACCTCCTAACCCAACGAACCAGTATCCAGCACCGAAACGAAGGGACACCCACTCAAATCCACACCTCATCCCCGGCAAAAAAAGACAACCAACACCCCTGCTGACTCATGCGGTGTGGCCCTTCTTACCAACTCTTCCTAACACGGACTGTTGCTTGATAACAGACTTAGCTCTAAAAGGACTCCCAATGCAAGAACTCTACCCAAGACTTCCCTGCTGCAAATCTTTTGCCAATCTCAAGAAGGTCAGGGTGTGTGATGAAAAGGCACCCTGGAACACACACCCCACCAGAAAATCTCAAAAGACAATGGGGAAACCTATAGTTCCATCATATGTACAACCCCTGTATAACACTACCTCCTTACCTGCTCTTCCCCAAATATAAGGTGGTCTCCTGCATCACTTTGTTCCTTTAATTACTTTTTTTATTTCATTTTTAAAATTTTTAATTAAAAAAAACCCACTTTTTTCTCTATATATATGGGAGCACATATAGTTTTATCTCTATTTTTATCTTTTTTGGATGTGTGACTTGCTTCTGTTTTCTTCTCTTTCCACCCCCAAATGCACCGGCAATATAATGTAGCACCATTTCTTCCTGCAAAGACACACTAAAAAAGGGGTAAGGTTACATTTAAAAATGGGCTCTGTTTTTTCTCTTCTTTTCTTTTCTTTCTTTATGTGCTATGCCATGTTTCTTATCTCAAGACCATGGCGGGGATTTTTTGTTTGTTTTTGTTTTTGTTTTTGTGGTGCTTATCGTTATTGTTGGAGTCCTCACTGGATATTTGACACTTCTTTTTGTACTGGTGGAGTGTTTCATCTTCTTTTTCTCCTTCATCTCTCAAATCGATGATGAGAGCCTCTAGAAAGATTCCGCCCACTTTCGGAGTATTAGACTTTTACCCCAGTTTATTACTTTTCTCTTCTTCAAACAAAACCACGCAAATTGAACTAGCTAGTCCTGCCTCCCAATTAGAGGGGGAAATAAGGGAGGCACCAAGACCAAACAGGTGCAAGACTACTATGTAGTAGGATAGGTACATAGGGGACCACATATTCTAGCAGCCCTGGGGGTGAGGGAAGAGGATATGGGAGACAGGACAAAAACAGAGGTGTAGGGAGGACAATTTGGTGATGGGAATCCCCCCTGATTTTATGTAAATATTTACCTAAAATATTATTGTCAACCATATGTAAGCCACTATGATCAAAATAAAATTTATATTTAAAAAAAATGGGCTCTTATCTACTAGGGATAAGAACTCATACTTTTATACAACACAGGGGCATCTCCCACCTTGTATATATGTCATGTGGACCCAACTTAGACCCCAGGTGATGAGATGCTGACTGTCCAGCCTGGAATCCTGGATCCCAGGCATAGAAATGACACAGTTCTTCACAACACTACAGGAACCAAATCCCATCTATGACATCCTTAAGACTGCTCAAACACCAACATGGCCCACCTCTAATAGGATATCCTAACAACGAGAAAATTGGGAAGAACTTGACCTAAGAGCAGATTACCCTACCTCACCAGCTAACGATGAGACAAAATCAGAAGACTTGTCACCCTTTGGTCTGTGCAAAAGCCAAGATTGCGATCTACAGATGACTGGCTGATAGAACCATGACCAGGCAGTTTGTATCCTGGGACCAAGAAAAAAACCTGCACAACAACCATGATCTCTAATTCCAGAGGTATGACTGAGACAGTAGCAACTGAATGGGTCTTCTGGTAACATAACGAAAGACTCTATCCCAGGCTCCATCCTAGGATCAGCGCAAGGAGAAGACACAGAAGACGGATTATAAAGACACTAAGGGAACAGAACTTCTAGAACCACAAAGAAAGACTTCACCATAAGTTCCATCCTTGACCTGTGCAGAAACGGAGATCTCTAAATACAGAGACCTGATTTTACCACCCAGGATGGAGCAGAAGTCTCCCAGACACCACAAAAGCACCAACAGGAGAGTAAATGAACTAGAAAGGAGTCTATAGTTAATCCCATGACAATATACTCCAAGGGTGGAGAAACCCTGTATCTCTTTAGGTCAAGGGAATTCTTTTTCAAATAACTCCAATGTTTACTGTGCCTATGCAGGAAGGGTGAAGAGAGAGAGAGAGAGAGAGAGAGAGAGAGAGAGAGAGAGAGAGAGAGAGAGAGAGAGAGAGAGAGAGAGAGAGAGAGAGAGAGAGAGAGAGAGAGAGAGAGAGAGAGAGAAAGCACAAAATAATCCTTTTTTAAAAAAATCTATCTAGCTTTTGTCGATTACTTTGGTTTGGTGTAGATATTGAACTGGTTGTCTCCATTTTTATTTATTTATTTTTCTTCTTTTCTCTTCTTCCGTTTTGTGCTCTGTCATATTTTTTTTTTATCTCAAGTCCTTGACAAGTATGTGGTGCCTATCTTTATTGCTGTAGTGCTCACTGGATATTTTATTCGGTACTTTTTTGTATACCGATGTGGTGTTCCACCTTCTTTTTCCCCTTCATCTCTCAAACCGAGGATGAGAGCCTCTAGAAGGACTCTGCCCATTTTCGGCATATTTGATTTTTACACTATCTTATTACTTTTCTCTTCTTCAAACAAAACCACATAACCTTAACTATCTAGTCCCACCTCCCAATTAAAGGGAGATATAATGGAGGTACCATGACCGAACAGTTGAAAGATCACTAAGTAGTAAGTTAGGCACAGAGGGGACCACTCATTTTAGCAGCCCTGGGGGTGAGGGTGGAGGCTATGGGAGGCAGGACAGGAGCGGAGGTTGAGGGAGGACAATTCGGTGGTGGGAATTGCCCTGATTCAATGTTAATATGTACCTAAAATATTGCTGTGAACGATATGTAAACCACTATGATTAAAATAAAAATTATATAAAAATAGAATAGCTCTAGTGACAATGTACCAACAGGTTTTTTTTCCATTAAAAAATAACAAATTATGTGCTCACTTCGGCAGCACATATACTAAAATTGGAACTATACAGAGAAGATTAGCATGGCCCCTGCACAAGGATGACATGCAAATTCGTGAAGCGTTCCATATTTTTTTTTTTTTTTTTTTTTTTTTTTTTTTTGGTTTTTGGTTTTTGGGCCACACCCAGCGGTGCTCAGGGGTTACTCCTGGCTGTCTGCTCAGAAATAGCTCCTGGCAGGCACGGGGGACCATATGGGACACCGGGATTCGAACCAACCACCTTTGGTCCTGGATCAGCTGCTTGCAAGGCAAACGCCGCTGTGCTATCTCTCCGGGCCCGCGTTCCATATTTTAAAAAAATTGTGGGGCTGGAAAGCTTGACTGGGATGCTAATAATTTAGGATTAATCCCAGGCACCTTATATGGATCCCTGAGTCCCACCAAGAGTGATCCCTGATCACAGACCCAGCAGTAATCCCTAGCACTGTCAGATATGGGCCCCTTCCAAAAGAAAGCTAAAATTTATCAAAATGTACATACGACCTTTCATGCAGTTGCCAGGAATGACAGGTAGTTTTCAAATAAATTCATAAAAATATTCATTTGAGGGACTAGTACTATAGTACAGCGATAGGACGTTTGCCTTGCATGCGAACAGACCTGGGTCAATCCCCAGAATCCTATATGGTCCCCTGTGAGGTACCCCTCACCAATGCCCTATGTTAATATCACCTGGATGGTGAGACCCATCCACACCTGGGAGGGGTCTGCAGTTTGGAATGAAGACTAGAAGGTGCTGGCTGGGGGAGGGGAGGATAGAGAAAGGCAGCAAGGGAGATGGAGAAACAGAGGCAGAAAGAGCCGGAGGGGAAGCGGCAGAGAGAGGCTGCTTGAAAGGTTTAGCATAGAAGCCGTCTGAGGAAATGTACATGGCGGATAGGGCCTTAGAATAAACCGAGCTGACTCCAATGAAACTAACTGACTGCCTGTGAAATTATTTCGCTGCTACTGCCCTTCTCTAGACCCACCAGCGGAAGGGGTAAAGGCACCGTGCCAAGGAAGGCCTCCCCTAACTCTAGGACATTAGACTTTATATTTTATATTAAAACAACAGTTCCTGGAGCCTGCCAGGAGTGATTTCTGAGCACAGAGCCAGGAATAATCCCTGAGTGCTGCCAGGTGTGACCCCAAAACAAAAACAAACAAAAAAATCATTTGATATTCTAACAAATAGTTTTGAAAAAACTCAACCCCCAAAATGGTATCATCAAGATATCATATTAAAATACCTCATTATTTTATTAAATAAAACTATAGTAGAATATTCATTTTATAATTTGTAAGTTTATATAATTTTCTCATGAACAGGTATTATTAACTAATTTCAATTAATTAATATTAATACCAATACTAATACCAATTAATTAATAAAAGTCAATTAACTGTTGGCTTAAATATTAATTAAATTATATTAAAATATTAATACTTTAAAAGAAATTTATATTTCAATCCCTTTATTAGCACGTTTCCCTCTCTTTAAGCCAACAGCGTTACATTTTCATTTTGCACTGCACTCAACAAATTGTGCTGCTTTCCCTGAGAAATTCATTTGAAGTTTCACCATTTGATTCTAAACATTAAACTGAAACAAAGGAGATCTTTCATGAGGAAGAAATTTTTAACTGTGGTATATTTGGTTGTGGCTCTTTATGATTATCTTTTGTGTAGGAGATGACTGGTGAAAGAGAAAAAAAAATTTAATTGCTTTTCATTTGTTTTATGTTTTATGGACCACACCCAGCAGTGCTCAGGGGTTACTCCTGGCTCTGTGCTCAGGGGTCACTCTGGCAATGCTTGGGGGACCAAATGAAATGCTGCGGATTGAACCCAGGTCAGCTACATGCAAGGCAAATGTCCTACCTGCTGTTGCCCATTAAACTGCTTTTAGTACAAATCTTATAAAGTCAAACTCAATACAACCTTGGAGAGAAAAATAAAAAAAGATAGTAACTGAATTCAAGATTCCACATTATTGGAGTTGGGGTGATAGCAAAACAGGTAAAATGCTTGCCTTGTCCCAATCCAGGTTCAATCCTTAGCACCCCATAAGGTCCCTGAGCACCTCCAGGAGTGATTCCTGAATGCATAGCCAGGAATAAATAACCCCTGAGCACAGCTGGGATGGCCCCAAAACCAACAAAAATAATGTGCATAAAAATTGTCCATCTACAAAAACTTGCTCTATTGGCAAGTCTACAAGTAAATACTTATATGACCTATTTATTTATTTTGGTTGGGGGGGGGTTACACCCAGTGGCTTTCAGAGGTTACTTCTGGCTCTACACTCAGAAATTACTCCGGGCAGGCTCAGGGACCATATGGATTGCTGGGGATTGAACCCAGTCAGCCACATGCAAGACAAAAGCCCTACCCACTGTGCTATCACTCTGGCCCCTTATATTACTTTAAATACCAGATGGAATAGTTTATAAGAAAACTCAATTAATTATAGGTGTTAATAGTGTTCAATTACTTTGTACATCAATACCATAAACCTAAACACTATTGTCACCCTATTATCTAAACTAAATTTAAAAAACTTCTAAAGAACAAGTGTACAAATATCTATTGTAGATAGGGGACACTTGTAAGAAAGAGTAAATGAAGGTTGACTTAAGAACAGAGCTACCTTTTGAAAAAGATCCCAAAATACTGGATTTGTATTAATATGGTTAAAGGACTAAAGAACTAGGAGCTAAGGCCTTCTTCCATAGAAGGAATAAACACAAACTGTTATTTTTCTAATTTTTTTTTTTAAAAAATATTTTCCGGGCCCGGAGAGATAGCACAGCGGCGTTTGCCTTGCAAGCAGCCGATCCAAGACCAAAGGTGGTTGGTTTGAATCCCGGTGTCCCATATGGTCCCCCGTGCCTGCCAGGAGCTATTTCTGAGCAGACAGCCAGGAGTAACCCCTGAGCAAACGGGTGTGGCCAAAAAAAAAAAAAAAAAAAAAAAAACAAAGAAAAAAAAATTTCCAAATATTAAAATGTGGACTAGTTGGCCAAAAACATTGTTCTTTGATGTAATGAAAAGAGCATGATGGAAAGACAAGTGAGGTTAGGATTCTGCTCTACAACCAATTATGGTTAAGTGCTGAAGTTTATACTCTTTCCTGTTCTAAAAATGGGAAGAACTATACATAGTTTCCTCAGAATTTTAGAGATAACATATGTGAGATTGTTTTGGAAAAAGATCAAAAAGTTATAGGCAGATCTTTAAATGACATATTACATCAAATAGAAGAGCTGTTTAATGTCAAAAAAATGGTTGTCTTGTGATTTAAGAGACTACCATTTCAGTGGAGTGCTCATCAGAAACAAGTTCTAGCTCCTGAAATATTTCTGAAAACAAACAACCTATCTATCAAACGCTAACCAGCAAAAACATTCAAATTACTAAGGCATCTCTCCCTAAAATGTCTCCTAAATTAACCTGAATCACAGTAAACAATATGGAAGTTACTCGACCAGTGGAAAAATGTAGAAGTGACTATAGTCTGAGTCCAAAATAAACAACAAATAGTTTTAAAATATCTGCACAGTTTCACAAACATTCAAGTACAAACACAAAACCTCAACTTATTTAGGTAAATTATAATAAACATGACAAAAATGGCCTCCCTGTTATTCTATCTCTTTGGCCCCAGGGTGCCTATCTTTAACTGGGTCTGTGCCCCATACTGATCACAGCAACCACTTTTTGTCTTGGTTAGATGTCTTTGATCAAGAACAAGAACGTCTTTGATTAAGTCTCAGAGTAAAAAGAATGAGAAATTAGGAAATATCCGCAGAAAGCAATGCCTAGTCTGTGTACAGTGACTGTCCTATCTTCTTGCTGTTTCTAATACAGCTGATTATTCATCTAGTTATCTTGCTTATTTGCTTCCAAGTTTGTCCTTTTAAGTCCCACCTGAGCAGAGTTTCTGGCTTTGATTCTACTAGAATGTCCAAGGTTAGGGATCCAAGAAGTGGCTGGCAAATAATTTTGGAAGGAAAGATGGGAGTAAGAACAGAAAGGCAGGCTAGTGTGGGATGAGATTTCCTTTCTCTAGGCAGGCAGCTGGCAGGGCCCCAGGATTCGGGATCAAAACAAGTGCGGAACAAGGATCATGAGCGGCCTCTTCCTCCCAACTTTCTCGGCCACACCCAGGAACCCCTGCAGGATTCTATACTGTTCACACTTTCCTCTTTAGGAATTGGTCGCCATCTTTCTGCGCCTCGCAAATGAGTAGACCTTCAGACCAGTGTTCTAGACATGGCTCTAGCCACTGTTCTAGTCCTTTCTGCACAAACTTTCGGAAGCTGCTCAGGAAACCCTTAGTCTGATAGGACAGGGATTGGGTGCTTGCTTGCCTGACATGCAGCTGTGACTATGACCCTGGTTTCAACACATATAACTTGAGCAAAGAGTTGGGTGTGACCCCTAAAAGAGCAGAAAAGGAAGGAAGGAACCATAAATTGTGCATGCTTTATTTTGGCCAATGCCATGGTATCAGACGTCAGGTAACCTGGAATCATTTCCTCTCTCCCGCCCTTCCTATCTCCTCTCAACACTGAGGAGAGGATTTAATTCCTGGGTCTCTACGCACACAATTGCAAGCAACTAGCACACAGGACAGAAAAATTCAAAGGGCCGGATGAAAATGTCTGAGAAACTGAATGTTGTCTACACATGCAGAAAAAAAGCACGACGGTTAGGAGTCACAATGTATCCTCTGAGCTTGATAGATGATTACAATAAACAGGAGATGGGGCCAGAGCAATGGCGCAAGCGATAGGGTGTTTGCCTTGCATGCACTGACCTAGGATGGACTGCCAGGAGCGATTTCTGAGCACATAGCCAGGAGTAACCCCTGGTATGGCCCAAAAAGCAAAATAAATAAATAAAAACAAAATATAAAACAAATCCTCAAATTCCTTCATCCTTATTAAAACACCTTTGGGGGATTGGGAGGCAATTGGGGGATTTTGTGCCACAGCTGGAGGTGTGCAGGAGTGCCCCTGCTATGTTTATTTTTTGGCAGGGTCCCAGAATTCGGGATCAAAACAGATGAGGAACCAAGGATCATGAGTGCTCAGGAGTACCATATGTAATGCCAGAGCTATAAACCAGGTTAAATGCATGCAAGGTATTTGCCCTAAAAGCTGTACTATTGCTCTAACCTTTTTTTCTTTTTAAAGTATAATATGTAATTTACCAAGTTGTTCATAATATGGTCATCTCAAGCATTAAAAGTTCAAACTTCAGGGTCAGAAATGATAGTACAGAGGGAAGGGCATTTGCCTTGCATGCAACTGACCTGAGTTGATCCCCAGCATCCCATAATACACCTGAGACTGCCAGGCATAATTGGCAGAATCAGGAGTAATCCCTGAGCACCACCAGCTGTGGCCCAAAATTCAAAAACCGAAAAAAAAAATTCAAACACCAATCCTACCACCAGTGTGCACCAGTATGACCTTCCCTCTTGCAGTGTCCCCAATTTCCCACCCACCATCCTAGCCTGCCCCCTTGCAGGTACAACAAATTTACTTCTTTTTTGTTTGTTTTTTTTTGTTTTTGGGTCACACATGCCTGCTGGTGCTCAGGGGTTACTCCAGGCTCTGCGCTCAGAAATCGCTCCTGCTAGGTCTGAGGGACTATATGGGATGTCGGGATTCGAACCACCATCCATCCTGGATTGGCTGCATACAAGGCATGCTGTGCTATCTCTCCAGCCCCTACTTCATATTTTTTATTACAGCTGAAAGGCAAATAGATTTAATAAAATTTAGATCAGCACAGGGACAATTTGAAATGATTATTCTATCTCCTCCTGGTGTTACTGAAGTCAGTGTCTTAGGGTTTACTGGGTTGTGGGTGGTGCTAGTTGAACCCTTTGTGTTCCTATTTAGGCTCCCTGAGCTTGACAGATTTCTATAAAAATATTGAGGTGTCACACATCTGCTTGAGTTCATGATCTAAGATCTATATATCAGGAATAATTTTGGTGAATGGCAGTTTGATGAGGTTCAGTTATGGAGTTGAGCCATTTCACTGGGACAGTGAGGGGTGTGGCACTGGCTATTGTAGTTTGGGCAGAAAGGGGAATCTGCCTCCACCATCCTTTCTAAGAAGGCCTCAGAAGGATCAACTCGGGCCAGACTCCCATGGAAATTTCAGTGGCTCTTATTTTCTTTAGTGGTGCTTGTTAGAGGAACTGGGAAGATGGCAGATGGGTGTAGAGGCTTCCAGCCCTTATTTTGGCCACACTCAGTGGTGTTCCATGGTTATTTCCGACTCTGAATTCAGAAATTACTCCTGGCAGGTTTGGGGACCATATGGAATGCCAAAATCCTCGAATCTGATTGGCCACAACATGGAAGGCAAACACCCTTCCCACTGTGCTATGTGCTTCAGCCCCTTCCAGCCCTTTTTAAATAAAATAATTTCACTAATTTATTTTAGATAGAAACTCCTGGGTTCTTGGTCTTTTCATTATTCTAACACATATTTTTCTCTCTCAAATGTCACTATTACAATTTCAGAAGTTCTTCATAGTCATTAATCTTCACTCCCTAAACTTTTACAGATTGATGCCATTATTTTAAAACATTAGCTATGCAGAATATACAAAAAAGGGGCCAGAGCAATAGCACTGTGGTAGGAAATTTGCCTTGCAAATGGCTGACCCAGGACGGACCCAGGGTCGATCCTGGCATCTCATATGGTGATGCCTTTCTTTTTTCCTTAGTGTTGCTCTTGTTATTTGTGGATGCTTTTTGTTCCAAATGAATTTCAGGAGTGTTTGATCCACTTCTTTGAATAATGCCATGGGTATCCTTAGAGGGATTGCATTAAATCTGTACAATGCTTTGGGGGAGTATTGCAATTTTAATAATGTTAATCATCTCAATCCATGAACAGTGTATGTGTCTCCATTTCCTTGAATCATCTTTTATTTCTTGAAGCAGAGTTTTATAGTTTTCTTTGCATAGGTCTTTCATGTCTTTAGTTAAGTTGACTCCAAGATATTTGAGTTTGTGTGATACTAATGTGAATGAAATTTTTAAATGTCTATTTCTTCTCTATCATTATTGGTGTACAACGCCCATTGATTTTTGAGTGTTAATTTTACAGGCTGTTACTTTGCTATATGGACCTATTGTATCTAGAAGTTTTTGGTAGAGTCTTAAGGGTTTTCTAAATATAGTATCGTGTCATCTGCAAACAGTGAGCATTTGACTTCTACCTTTCCTATCTGGATGTTCTTTTCTTTTTGTTGTATGGTATATTATGTTGATTGATTTATGTATGTTAAACCATACTTGCATTCCTTGAATGAAACATACTTGATCATGGTGTATGATCTTCTTGATGAGGCATTGGATCCTATTTCCAGTATTTTGTTGTGAATCTTTACATCTGTGTTCATCAAGAATATTGGTGTGTAGTTTTCTTTTATTGCAGCATCTCTATCTGTCTTTGGTATCAGCATCATAAAAACTATTTGGGAGTGTTCTTGATTCTTCAAATTCCTGGAAGATCCTGGAAAAGATTGGTGATGGATCCTCTAGAAAAGTTTGAAAAAATTCATTAGTGAATCCATCTCGGCCTGGGCCTTTGTTTGGGGGAAGACTTTTGATTACCATTTTAATGTCTTAAGTAGTAATAGTTCTGTTTAGATATGCTAAATCATCCTGGCTTAACCATGGGAGATTATAAGAGTTCAAGAATCTATCCATTTCTTCCAGGTTCTCATGTTTTGTGGCATTGAGTTTCTCAAAGTTATCTCTGATTACCTTTTGGATATCTGTAGTCTCCATAGTGATCTCCCCATTTTTATTTCTAATCAGGTTTATTAAGTTTCTTTCTCTCCATTTCTTTGTAAGTTATGTTAGTGGTTTATCAATCTTGTTTATTTTTTCAAAGAACCAACTTTGCTTCCCTTGATCTTTCTAATTATTTTTTTTTCCACTTCATTGATTTCTGCTCTAAGCTTTGATATTTTCTTCTGTCTACTTTCTTTGGTTCCTTTTGTTGATCATTTTCTAATTTTATAAGTCATGTCATTAAGTTTTTATGTAGGCCCGTTTTTCCTTTCTAATGTGTGCTTTCCTCTTTGATTTCATCTTTGACCCACTTATTGTTCATTAGGGAGTTGTTTGATTTCAAGGTGTTAACGTTTTTCTTCTTTGTCCCTTTGAAGTTCACCTCTAACTTCAGTGCTTTATGATCTGAGAAGGTAGTCTGTACAATTTCTATCCTCTTGACTCCATGGAGATATTTATATGGGACAGCATATGGTCTATCCTAGATAATGACACATGTGCATTGGAGAAGAATGTGTATTCAGTATTCTGGGGATAGAGTGCCAGATATATATATACACATATATGTATATATACATATATACATATATATATGTATATATACATATATATTACATACTAGCCCACTTTTTTTCATTTCTCTCCTCAGAGCTAGTATATTCTTGTTGGTTTTCAGCCTGGCTGACCTATCAAGAGGTGACAGGGCAGTGTTGAGGTCTCTATTGTGTTGTTATTGATATCTTCTTTCATATATGTCAACAATTGTATGAAATATTTTTCTGGTCCCCCATTTGGGTGTGTATATGTTTAGGAGTGTGGTTTCTTCCTATTGTACATATCCTTTGATTAGTACAAAATGTCCATAATTGTCCCTTATAACTTTTATGAGTCTAAAGTTTGTGTCATCTGATATTAATATGGCTACTCCAGCTTTTTTGAGTGATTTTTGCTTGGACGATTGTCCTTCAATCTATGTCCTCCATAGATATTAAGTCTATGTTGTTCTGACTATTCAGATGTGTTTCTTGTAGGCAGAAAAAAGTTGGATTTAATTTTTTGATCCATTTTGCCAGTCTATGTCTCTTAACAGTTGCCTTTAGTCCATTAATGTTGAGTGAGACAATTGTTATGGGATTTAGTGTCATCTTTGTGTAGAAGTTTGTTGTGTCTATTGGTCCATCTTATCTTAAAGTAGAACTTACCATTTTTTTTAAAGTTGGTTTTGAGTCTGTAAAATTTCTAAGCTGTTGTTTATTGGTGAAGCTATGTATATTTCCTTCAATCCTGAAAGTGAGTCTGGCTAGGTGCAGTTTTCTAGGTGAAGCATTCATTTCATTGAATTTTGTCACTATCCCACCAATGACTTCTGGCCTTAGGGGTTTCTTTCGACAGGTCTGCTGTAAATCTTAAGGATGCTCCTTTTAATGTAATTTCCTTTTTGATCTTGCTGCTTTCAGTATTCTTCCCTATCTGTGGGATTCATCATTGTGACTAAGATGTGTCTTGTGTCATTTGCTATAAGGATCTTTTTCAATCTCTTCTGTATAGAGTTGTTATGCACCTCATCTTCCAGCTCACTGATTCAGTTCTCAGCTGCTGTTACTCTATTGGAGAGGCTTTCCATTGAGTTTTTCATTTCATCTAATGTGTTTTTGGCCCTGTTATTTCATTTGGAGTTTTCTGATTTCTATCTTTGTGGTCTGTTCAGCTCGATCTATGCTTTCTTTGAGTTCTATGAACATCCTCCATATTCTCTAAACTTCTTATCTGAGGAGCTAACTAGGTGGTTGGCACTTTTTGGCTCATCAGAGCTGCCATCTTCATTCTCTATGCATGGTGTTGTCCTGCATTGCTTCCCCCATTGTAACGCTTGTAGTGTGGCTTTTTTCTATGTGGTATGGTGGGATTCATTGACTAGAAGATGTGCACGGCCACATAGTGAAGCAGAGTGGCCTCACTCCTCTGGCTCCACTGTTTGTAGGTGGACCAGCTCACCTTTGAAGAAGTGCCCCCAGGGAACTACAGGCAGGGAGGATCCAAATCCAGGACACAGAAGAACAAAGAAGAAAGTAGAGTCCAGAATGTCTGCAATGTTTCAAAGCACAAAACAACAATCAGCTCCACCCTTTGTGGGTGGACAGCTCACCTCTGAAAAAGAATCCCAGGGAATGATGAGCAGGGAGAATCAAAGTCTAGGACACAGGAGAGCAGAGAAGAAGGTAGAGTACAGAATGTCTGCTGTGTTTCTAATGCCTCATTTCTATTTTTATATCCTCTTGATTCTTATTTGTGCTTTGTTCAACTCAACCCATGCTTTGTGTTCTATGAATATCCTCCATATTTATTCTCTAAACTCATTATCTGATAGGCTAAATAAGTGGTTGGTTCTTTTTAGATCATCAGAGCTGCCATCTTAATTCTCTATGCATGGTACTGCCCCACGTTGTTTTCCCCATTTTCATGCTTTTAGTGTGGTATTTTTTACATGTTGTGCTAGAGTTCATTGGCTATGAGATGTCTGTGGTCACAAAGCTTCTCTGGCTCCGCCCTTCATAGGTGGACAGCTCACCTCTGATGCCATGCCCTCAGGAGTTGTTTTGGGTGGGGTGGTTCATGTCACAGAACAGAGCAGAGGCAGTTCAAAATGTCTCCTAAGTGCCAAAGCACATGGAAGAGATCTAAAGTTTTATTTTGTTTTTATTTCCTCAACTTTCATTGTGCTTATGCAAATTAACAACCACTTTTCTAGCTTCTTTCTAAGGGTTCTCTCCTCTTGCAGAGAACAATAGAACTTTTGTAGCCATTCTCAAGTTTTGAACAGAAAAGGGTGAATTGTTTGGTTACACTCTGCTTTTACCCAAAACAAAGGTGTTCTCCAACTTTTTCTTTCTCTTTATTAACCACTTTGACTTGCAAAAGTCTATCTGGATAGGTATTTTTGTCTCTCACTCAACCCATCCCCTTCTGTTTGAATTTAAACGTGTCGAGTTTGGTTGGCCCAGAGAGACCACGAGGCAAGAAACCACTGTACTCCATAATTTTCTCCATATGAGAAGCTTAAATGTATAAAAGACACCTTCCTATATTGCCTGGGGTTCCAGGTTCAGTCTTTATGGCAGACTCTGGGCCCCAGAGCTCTGGACAATAAAATCTGCTTTGCTGTTGCATTCTCTGAAGGTATATTTCATGGTCTTTATTGAGTGGGTGGGCTTTTACGAACCCTTTAATGGACCCTTTAACAGTATTCAGCTGCATATTTTAGAATTAACATGAACAAAATTATCTAAATCCATGTGTATGGCCAGTGAAACAATGAAGGAGAGACATGAGGAGATGAGGGAAAGAGAGATATGAGGAGATGAGGCCTTGAACCCATGGATAAGTAAGAACTGAAGAAAAGAAGCTTCTGCACCTCAAAGGAATGAATGCCTACGATACAAAAGCCACCCACAGAATGGGTGAAGCTATTCATCCCATCAGATAAGGGGCTAATATTTAAGATACACAAGGTACTGACAGAATTTAACAAGAAAAAAATCTAACCCTATCAAAAACTGGGGAGAAGAAATGAACTCACACTTCCTCAAAGAAGAAATATAAATGGTCAAAAGATACATAAAAAAATTCTCCATATCACTAATCATCAGGGAGATACAAATCAAAACAACAATTAAGTACCATCTCACACCACAGAGACTGGCACACATCACAAAGAACAAGAATAATCTGTGCTGGTGGGGATGTGGGGAGAAAAGAAATCTCATTCATTGCTGGTGGGAATGCCATCTAGTCCAGCCCATTGATAATAATATGGAGGTTCCTCAAAAACTGGAAATTGAGCTCTAAGCTCCCATATGATACAGCTATACCACACCAAGAGATATACCCCAGGAACTCAAAAACGCAATACAAAAACCCCTTCCTCACATCTATATTCATTGCAGCTATATTCATTACACTTATATTCATTACAATAGCCAGACTCTGGAAACAACCAAGATACCCTTCAACAAATGAATGGCTAAAGAAATCGTGGTACACATACACAATGGAATTATTATGCAGCCATCAGGAAAGATGAAGTCATGAAATTTTCCTATACATGGATGGACATGGAATCTATTATGCCAAGTGAAATGAGTCAGAGGGAGACACACACACAGAATAATCTCACTCATCTATACGTTTTTAGAAAAATAAAAGACATTACTATAATCCCAGAGATGATGGCCGGAAGGACTGGCTCAAGATATGAAGCTCACCACAAAGAGTGATGAGTGCAGTTAGAGAAATAACTACACTGAGAACTATCATAACAATGTCAATGAGTGAGAGAAGTTGAAAGCCTGTCTCAAATGCAAGCAGGGGGAGAGGAGGAAAATGGGGTATTAGTGATGGAAATGTTGCACTGGTGAAGGGGGTGTGTGTGTAAAATTACCCCATGCACCATATCTCCAAGCCCATGCAAACAAGTCTGAATCAGGGTTGCACAAGAAACAATATAAACCAAGCTGAGGATGAAACACATGTAGTCTGACAGTGTATAGAGCTCGCTGCCTGCCAGAACTACTGTTTTTATTGAGTACAGAGAGTAAACCCACCCAGGTTTACAAGTAAGACAATCGTTGTTTTGGATGAAACAAAATTGTAAACAAACAGATACAAAGAAACCAGGGATAAACTTTGTTTTAGGTAAAATAAGGTATAACCCAACAGGGGGGAGTGTTCATTTTATAACAAACCCAACTACAATCATGTTTGTAATCACAGTGTGTAAATAAAGAAATCATTTTAATAAAAAATCAAGTGAATTAAAAGGAAATAAAACATGATTAGGTGAGGCCCAGGGGTAGGCTCTGTTAACCTTAAAGCAGAGGCCTCCCAATGTGAAGGCTCCAAAGAACTAGGCAGGACACTAAGCCCACAAGGATCGCAAAGTTTTCTTGACTCTCAAAGCCACAAACATCAATTCTTTTCATGGGGTCCCTGAGCCTCTCTGTCTTGTGAGAAAAAAAAAACACAAATTCCTTTAAAACACTTCACATTCAGGTTGTTAACTCCAGCAACCTGGGTTACGTAAGCACCCTGTAAGGAAAGCAGTGAAATGTCTCTTGAGGAAAGCAGCACAATGACTCTTGGCTGAACTTGTTCAGCATCTTTCTGTGATATGCTTCAGTCAGAAAAGGAACTGTTGCCAGGGTCAGTTGGCTGTTAGAACCATGATTATTAGTTCATGCTTCTAATCTTCTACTGCAAGACTTTTGAAAAGAGATTTAATGCTCACAGAATAGCAAAGTTAAAAAGAAAAAGGAGAGGGAGGGAGGGAGGAAGGGAGGGAGGAAGGAAGGAAGGAAGGAAGGAAGGAAGGAAGGAAGGAAGGAAGGAAGGAAGGAAGGAAGGAAGGAAGGAAGGAAGGAAGGAAGGAAGGGGGGAAGGGAGGAAGGGAGGAAGGGAAGAAGGGAGGAAGAGTGGGAGGAGGAGGGAGGGGAAGGAAGAAGAGGGAGGGAAGAAAGAAAGAGAGGGATGGGGAGGAAGGAAGGAAGGAAGGAAGGAGGGAGGGAGGGGCGGAGGGAGGGGTGAAAGAAAGCAAGGAAGAGAGGGAGGAAGGGAGGGAGGGGGAAGGAAGGGAAAAGAATGGGGAGGGAGGGAAAGAGGGGGAGGAAAGGAGAGGGGAGGGAAGAATGTGGGAGGGAAGGAGAGGAGGGAGGGGAAGGGGAGGAAATTAGGAAGGAGAAAGGGGAGGGAGGGAGGAGTGAGGGAAGAAGTGAGGGAAGGAGGGAGGAAGGGGAGGAAAGAAAGGAATGAAGGGAAGGAGGAAGAGAAGGAAGGGGGAAGGAGGGAACAAGGGAAGGGAGGGAAGGAGGGAGGGAAGGAAGGGAGGAAATGGAAGAAAGGAAAGAGGGAGGGAAGGAGGAAGGGAGAAAGGAAGGGAGGAAGGGAGGGAAGGAGGAAGGGAAGGAGAGAAGGAGGGAAGAAAGGGAAGGGAGGGAGGTGTGTATTCCAGTTCACTGGTTCTCCTGCAATAGCATGCATGGCAATAAACTCATCCATTTAGTGAAAGTGACCCTGGAAAAATAAATGTCACCAATAAGTTTTGGTGAGGGGACAAATGTAGAAGTAGAAACAGAAAGTGTAAGTGGAAATAACTTCTTAAAGGGGGCCTTAGCAATAAAATAAAACTTAGGGATAAAATTTAAGATAAAATGTCATCAATTTGGCAGGGAGTTAGATATTATGCAAATAGCCTACTCTATTATCTATACCCAAATCATTTAAAAAAATATTTTTGACCTGTTTTAGTGAAGAAAAAAATACCAAGTAAAAAATGGAGTCAGAGCGATGGCGCTAAGAAGTAGGTATTTGCCTTGCATGCGCCAGCCTAGGATGGACCACGGCTCAATCCCCCAGTGTCCCATATGGTCTCCCAAGCCAGGAACAATTTCTGAGTGCATAGCCAGCAGTAACCCCTGAACATCACTGGTGGGGTATAGCCGAAAACCCCCCAAAAATTTAAAAAATAAAATGAAATAATAGCCACAAAATCACTTGCTGACTGAGACATGATTCAAGAGAAACCATAAGTTTAGATGAGTGATTCTGTGAATCACAGGATTTGGGAGACAGTGAGGGGCCAGATCTCATGCCCGTATGTGGGGTTCCTGACATGATCCTGCCACTGTGTGTCCCCCAAGAACTGCTCTGGCCCTGGTGTCCCCATCTCTGCAGGGTCCGGACAGCACCACATCACTGACCACAAGCACTCAACAGTCAGGCCAGCATATAGTCAGGGCCAATATGACTAAGTGTGATCTCCAAATCCCTGAGCACTGCTTGGAAGGTTCCCCCCCCCCCCCGACACACACACACACACACACACACACACACACACACACACACACAAAATAACAGATACAGAATACTAGAATTTTGAGAATACAACTGGAGATGAAACAATTTATGCCTGACAGAGTTATTCCCAAAGTTTAACTCTATGGTCTGCCTCTTGAAAACAGACATCTGCAAGATACCATGAGGAAAAACTAGCGCCTCTATATCACACAGGGGAGCATTGAATTCACATAAACAAGTTGCATGTCTGATTTTTTTTTTTGATCACACACATTGTGTATGCTGAGGGCCACTCCTGATATTTTCTCGATCATAACAGAGAAACTAGGCAAAACAGAGGAGAGAAGATACAATAAAAGCAAAACTCAAGGGGCTGTTTGCCTTGCACATGCTGACCTAGGACGGACCAAGATTCTATCCCCTGGCATCCCATATGGTCCTCCAAGCCAGGAGCAATTTCAGAGTGATTTCTGTGCGCATAGCCAGGAGTAACCCCTGAGTGTCACCAGGTCTGGCCCAAAAGGCAAAAAAAAAAAAAAAAAACCCAAAATAAACCAAAAAACTCAACTAGTCCTAAAGATATGAAATATGGGGATAATGACTGATGTGAGCATAGGAGTTTTCTCCTATTTACTCAGTTCTTTGCTATTATCCAGGTAATGTGTTTTAAATGGGACTCATGTTTGTGTTTTTGTTGTACAAAGTACCTCTTCTCCATTGTCTAAAAGCCAAATATGTTCCACCACTGTCCTTACGCCCGCCACACACAATTATACACAAAGGGATAGACATGGCATACAAGCTCCTAATCCCACTCGTTCTTTTTCCTTTCTTTTTAGCATTCCCAGATATGGAACCTGGGTCCTCCACATTTGCAGGGATCACTCCACACAGGAATCTGGGACAAGTCAAATCTTGAGTCAATACAAGGTATCACTTAAGAATTAGAAATGGGGACTTAGGTTTTTCTATAATTTATTTTTGAATCATGTAAATCAATTATGTTTAAAGTAAAATATATGTCAGTGTGTGTTTTTCCAAAACCTGTTAACTTTCCTTACATCAATTCCTATAGAAGCATATATAAACTATATATGTATATACAGATCTATATTGCAAGCAAGTGGAAATTCCAATGAGATTTTCTCTGGAGTTTTGTTCAATGGTAAAAAGTAACAGGTAAAAAGTAACATCCAACAATAGATGAAGATCTTATTTGAAATAAAATATTTTTTATATTTTTTAACATAAGTGTTTCTACTTAAATGTTTTTTCAGCAAGGGAAAATAAAAATTCTTTGGTAAGGACTATCATAAATTCTAAAATTTGGTAGAAAATAATTTTTCTACACAATATTTAGCAAGAAAAATCTCTTTGTAAATGTTGTAATGTGCATCTTCACATCTGTTCTAGTAATATCTATCACCTATTATAAAATAGAAGCAATTATTATTCAAATATATTCTTATATGTTTTGTTCCTCACATGACAGTTCGTGGTGAGTAAGAAATAAGATTCTTAGTGGTTGTGGCTTGGAGAATTGATTCCCATTTCTAATGAAAACAGTATCTTAAAGCAGAAGTTACCATTTGTATGAGACTCCTGATGTCTGATTACTTTGTTCTGTGCCCAAACACACAACCATGCCAGTCCACACTGTGCCATGCTTCAGAAAGATGTACCGTGAGATATGGATTAAAAAACCATCATTGGTTGGTGACAGGGGCTTTCCGGTGGCCCTAGAGAGAGGCCCAAAGTCTCTCAGGAACTACAAAGTATCAGCCAAAGTTTGGAACCAGTTCAAGATCTGACAGGCCTGTGGAATCTCATTCCAGGCTGGCTCTTGTTTTCCTTGGCAGGAGGCTCTGCTACATGGGGCTTGCTGACGAGGTCTGGGTTCCTCACCTCATGGTGAGGTGCTTCTCACAGAGATTCTCACAGATTATTCTCACTGGCCTTCTCTCCTTCCAGAGTGAGTGCTCTGAGGGGCCTGGAAGGGCAAGATAAGGAGGCTAGGACTATGCTTTTTTGGACAGAACCTTAGAACCATAGACTTTGTTATTTTCTAGAAGCATCATCAAATCCAACACATACTCCAGGGCAGGGGAGCATCAAAGGACTTGTGGACCTTAGTGTTCAACCACCATACTTGGCCAAAAGTTCCAGTGCTGCTGGCTGAACAGAAAATCTCTCCAGTGGATGCAACAGCAGTGTGTGTGGGGTGGAGGGTAGAAGATGGGGAGAGATGATCTGTTCCCCTGCAAATCAGCAAACTTCATGAATTGATTGCTATGGGCTCTGATTCCATTTCTCTGTTTTTTTGTTTTTTGTTTTTTTTTTTATTTTTTTTAGGTTTAGGCTGAATCAACCCAGACTGATTTTCTGCTAGAAAAAAAAGAAAGAAAGAAAGAAAGAAAGAAAGAAAGAAAGAAAGAAAGAAAGAAAGAAAGAAAGAAAGAAAGAAAGAAAGAAAGAAGAAAGAAAGAAAGAAAGAAAGAAAGAAAGAAAGAAAGAAAGAAAGAAAGAAAGAAAGAAAGAGAAAGAAAGAAAGAAAGAAAGAAAGAAAGAAAGAAAGAAAGAAAGAAAGAAAGAAAGAAAGGAAGGAAGAAAGAAAGAAAGGAAAGACTGCCCACCTTGAAGCAATAATGCACACATATTTTATAACTTCCACTTCAGACCATGTGTAAAGATTCTCTGTGAAATGACATTGAAAAGTTAACAGGATAGCTTTAAAACCATGCATGATGTTTGAATCAATAGGTTCTTTATTATTTATGGTTTATGCCATCTAGCAGTTTTGTGTGATCAGCGTCTTCTAGACCAACAGCCAAGCTCCTGCTTCAGAGGCCCTGCAATGGTTAGAAGGTGCCGGATTCTTCATCCTGAATCCGGTATGTGGAGTCACTTTTCTGAAACCATGTGGATGCCCCCCAAATAATAACTTGGGCTCCTGGGGAAAGAAAAACATATGCTACAGAGGTGAGCAACAGTATCTACAGAAAAGGCCAGGCAAGTTGATGTTAGCTTTGTGAAAATGTGGGATCTGAGGCCAGTGTGATAGTAAAATAGGTGAAGCACTTGCCTTGCACTCTTTCAACCTGGGTTGGATTCCTGATAGCACACATGGACCCTAGAGCCCAGCAGGAGTGATCCCTGAGCATAGAGCTAGGAGGAAACCTCAAGCATTACTGGGTGTGGCTCAAAAATAAACAAAATACAGGATAGACTACATTTGTATGGTCTCCAAGGAAAGGAAGCATAGACATATTTCATCAAAAAATTCTGGGTTGTTTTTGCAGGATTAAATGAAAGACTTCAAACCAACAGGGCAAGTACTCTATTCCTGAGCTTCATCTCGACTTGATTCAATTCTGAAGGTAGATTGGAGGTAGAGTTTAGTGGCAAAGTGCATGACACATACATGTGAAGCCCTGAGCCAATCTCCGGAACCAACAACCAACCAACAAAAATGAATGCCGAAAGAACAGATCAAAAGTACAGGCAGAGATTTTTTAACAGAGGGGGGGGGGGGAGGACAATACTGGTAGTAGGAATAGTCCTAATTCACTGTCACTATGTATTTTAAATATAATTTTGAAAGACTTGTAATTCACTTTGGCCACAATAAAAATCGTTTTTAAAAAAGAATAGGCTGAGTAGATATTCTTCATAAGTTGGAAGAACCACTCTTTTCTCCAAAAATAGGGACAAGTGGAAAACAAAAAAGTGAAAGGGAGGGGGGATTTTCCAGGGGCTGGGAACATACATGAAGGGAAAGGAAGATTCCACCAAATGAAAAGAAGGAAGAAATGTGAAGAGAAACAGGAAGGGGTTAAGCCAAGACAAACAGAATGAGTTGTCTTAAGGGATAATGTAAAAGTAAAGCCAAAAAAACTCTGCTGTAATAAGAAAGCGTATAATCAGAACTAGAAAAGCTGGAATGCTCTGGTAGGGGAAAAAAAAAACAGAAATAGTGCCATAAAAGAAGATAATAACACTAAAAACAAAGAGTACTCTCAAGAGAAAGAACATGAAGAAATCATGCAAGTTTGAGAAAGTAACTAGGACACGTATCATGATTCAGACACTTCAATATTAAGTATATTGTATATAAGTATATATATATTGATATATAAGTATCAAATACTTGAGCTCATGTAACAGATAATTCATATAACATCTTTGCTCTGCCAAGATACGTTTCACAGAGTATTAGGGTTGAGTATGAGTAATTTTTAACTCTCAGGACTATTGCTCAAATGTGGCTCAGAAATAAGGTAAAACGGGTGCGTCTTTTTGTATTAGAAACCACATAGACTAGAACAATAAAATGCTTTGTCCACTTTAGCTAATGCTAAAAATTCCCAAGGTAGAACCTTTGGCTTCTGGGAAGAATACTTGTCCAAAAATAGAGAGACTTTATGTTTATAGTCACTCTCAACTGGTTCGGGGTTTTGTTAGGAAAAGGGGCATAAAATGAAAATAATAAAAATATTTGAAAAATCTGCACTTGGAGCACAAGGTCATGAAGAAAGGCAACCTTGGTTCAACTTGCCTGAGGACTGAGCTCTTGACAAAGGACTTTGCTCTGAAATTGGTTAATGGGTTCCAGAGAAGGAGCTGTTAGTGTGTTCTACATTTGCTGGGAAACAGAAGCTTCTGTGAGGACATATTTAACCTTCCTATTTGCCAATCACCAGGTTGAAAGTGTCAAAGACTAGGAACATGTGAAACTGAGAAAGGTTTAATTCATATCCTCCAAGAGAAATTTCTCTCGTCAGCTTTTTCCTCTGTACACAAGTTGCTTTCTGTTGCAAAACTCTTGTTTTGTAAAACACTGAATAGAACACAATTTCTCTCTCTCTCTCTCTCTCTCTCTCTCTCTCTCTCTCTCTCTCTCTCTCGGTTTTTTGGCCACACCGTTTGATGCTCAGGGGTCACCCCTGGCTTGGGGGACCATATGGGATGCCGGGGATCGAACCACGGTCCTTCCTTGGCTAGCACTTGCAAGGCAGACACCTTACCTCTAGCGCCACCTCACCAGCCCCTATATTTCTTTCTCAAGTAAACAAGGACAACTGGATACCTTTGTTTATTATAACACCCATCATTTATTATTTACTATGTACTGGTACTATGGTTGGCATTTTACATACATCTTCTGATTTAATACTGAGAACAATGTGCAAAGGGCTGCAGCAGCATCATTTTACAGTTAATGAAACAGGCATGAAAAGGTCAAGTACTTGACTCCTACCTCCAGGAACCGTGTGTAGTGGCTATATTTGTTGAAATATCTGTTTGGTCCAAAACTCACATTTTCTTTTGCATCACTCTATTAAATAAGCTAAAAGAATAATTTCTTGTGAATATTCAAGGATCAATGGTTTAAAGATATGTTAGAAGAAAATAAAAATAAAAATAGTTTTTAAGATGTTGATAACTAATGCAGATCCAGACATTATTTTTCAAAATCAAATGTTATCCATCGAAATTCAGATTCATTATGAAATACACCAATACAATGTATAGACAGAGAGCAGAAATACCATAAGGATAGAAGCAATACCTACTTCAAATGATAAGGTAGGGCTATGGGATGAGGGTACAAGTAGGTCAGATGGCCTAAAGCCAAGGGCAAGTTGAGACAAAGGACGGAATGTTTGCTGAAAGGCAGGACAGCACTGAAATTCACCAACACAGTTTCATGCCATAGAAACACCACAAACACCAATGAGTGTGGCTACGTATGTATTACATGTATGTATTCTGAAGACAGAATTTTTATGTTGTTCCTGAAAAGTGAATTACTTTTACATGAGTTGATTTAATGAAAAATGAGAGTTGACCTATATGAACTTTTCTAAATAAGTTCACAGCAGGTAAGGAAGAGTTGCAGGCTCCTGAAGCAAGATGTCCATCATCCCATCTTCCCGGTGTGCGTTTTCATTTTCTTTTTTTTTTTTATAATTTTTTATTATGAATTATGAGAACAAAAGATGCAAAGAAAGAGGATAAGGTAAAGTTACAGTGGAAGGACAATCACCCATAACATAATTATCAGAAGAAGTCCCCTTGCTGTTATCTTAACTTTGAACTTTCACCAAAGAAAGTTAAGATAAATAAAACAGAATCCATGTGCAATTACTTTGTCCCTCAAGTCCCCAGATTGTAGCACATTATAATATTTCTTAACAGCACACAAGGCAATCTAAAGCCATCAAACTTACATAACTCCTTAAACATTAGAGGCATAGTATTTTTACATTTCCATGTACATGCATATTAGCTTAAGTTAACCTCAAATTTTAAGTGGGTGTGTTTTAAGGATTAGAGTCAAAGGAGCACAGTAAAAATGGTGTTAGAGTGGCAATTGTTGTTTGCATAGGCCCACCAAAATATGAGAGGCATGGAAAGGAATAACCTTGGCCTAAATACAAAGAGATCCTACCCCTGAAGTTTCCTGGCATAAGACCAGCTCTAGGCCTCAGGAAAGTTATCGTTCGCTCCAAGACATTGTCCGTAGCGCCAACACACTTATCACACAGTCTCTGTTGTTGGTCTCATGTTTCTGTATTAAAGATTCTGGAATCTGCATGTCCTACATTGAAGTCATGATGTGGAGTGCCTTCTCGTTTCACCTCACCATGAAAGGGGAATGCAGGAAGCCCTGTCCTGTAAGCAGGTTGTTGTTGTTAAGTCTTCTCAGTGTTAAGGGAAGTCTCTTTTGAGCAGGACGATGTCTGAGCAGTGGTAGGGTCTTCCGTGGTAGAGGATTGCTTCCAGGTGATGTTATAGACAAACCTCACCATAAAGGGGCAATACAGCAAGCCCTGTCCAGTAAGCAGGTCATTGTTCTTGTTGTCTTCTCAGTGTTAAGGGATGTCTCTTTTGAGTAGATCGATGTCAGAGCAGCTGTAGGGTCGTCCCTGGTACAGGAATGCCTCCGGGTGATGTTATATACAACCTTGGATGTTTTGTAAATGTATTCTGTAGATCAAGGGGTAAATGGAGAATGCCCATTTTTCTGAGGCCTGTGCCAGGTCTTTATGTCAATGTTCAGGGTGTAAGGTCTCATTGCACTACAAGATTTGTGTGTTCCCATTTCTATTAGATAAGAACTTATTGGTATGTATAGTATTTTCCCATGTTAGTGTGCCTACGCAAACAAGATATAAAGCCACGTGCTGCTATCAGATATATGGGGGCATAAGAACATTTCCAACAAGACCCATGACTTGGTTCAAACATAAGTATTAAACTGAGGGATTCTTTCACACCAAATTCCATATTGAGCAGTTCACAAAGAGAAGATAAAAAACATGGGGGGGGATCATCACTGTATAAGAAAGTATTTAGCAAAAGTTATAGCCATCAAAGAAAACACCCATAAAATGTTGAAAAGATATGTGTCCTTTTTATGCCTTTTAAAATAGTTGGGTGGGTGTTAACTCTAGGGCACCACTTTGGTCTGTGAATTAGGACTCAACAGTACTTAAGTTAGAAAGGGTAAAAAAGGAGTAATGATGATAGGAGATAAAGAAGTTAAAGAGAAATATGAACTTATGAAGGGGTATGCAAAAGGGCAGAGTACAAAATGGACATTCTGCATACATAAAAACATAATTCAATGATAGTATTATTAATGTTTCTTGTGAGAGTACTATTAATGTTTCTTTGCGCGCGGGGGCAATAGCCCCCGTGCGATTTTGAAAATATAGACTGGACAGAGATTACCAGTGCCAGCCAAACCTCCTCCTGCTAGACTCCCGGCTCCCAGGAAGGAGAGATCCTTCAAGAAGCTGGGAGACCAGAAGCTCAGAGCCCCACCCGGACCCTCCCTAAGGAGCCGCATAGATGGTGGGGGAAGGCCTAGGGTACCTTCAAGCTCCACCAAGGGACCCAACTCACCGGCTTGCCCAGGCGTGTGGCCCGGGGAAGCCCTGGAGATCTGGAGCAAGGCGGCAGAGGGGTGCTGGGGTTACCCAAGTCCCGCACCCCCCCTAGGCCTGGCCAAGCAGGCCTCCGGCATGGCGTGGGCCTGCCAAACCTCCTCCTGCTAGACTCCCCGCGTTTTCATTTTCACCAGACGAGGCAAGCAGAGAACAAGCCTGCTATTCTAACTGGATTGACTCCAGCAGATAAAATAGAGGACTTTAAGGCCGTGTGCATTTTGTCATGAAAGTGCTCTCTCCGGGGAGATGCTACTGGTCTGAGGTGGGAGGAGAACACAGGTCTGTCCTTCACAACAAAAGTGGTTCAGCCCCAAAGATTTAAGCATTGCAGCAGGAAAAGTTCTGACAGCAGAGGCGTTTAAGGCATGAGTGGTCTGAGTTTATTCACTGCACCCTACTTTTAGAGCCCCCCCCTTTCCTTAAGATCAGCTGCTTTCTTGGCAGGAGTCCCAAGAAGACCTAGAAAACCTAGAATTTGCACCAGCTTTAAAAAAAAATTGCTATTTTTTTCTATTTTTTTTTAGTGGAAAAATTGATATTCATCCTAAATCTAATCTTGGGAGCACCGGGTTGTACCCAGGAATCGGGGACTTTCCTGGAACGACAAAGGGGCGGAATTTTGGCGCTGTGGTTTCCCGGCAGCATTTCCTTCCCCGGAATTTGACTTCTTGGTGGGATAAGCAATACAGGTTGAGGAAAGAGACGTTTCGTCAGGTCCCTTATTTATTTCGCCTGGAGGAGAAAGTCTCCCATTGGGCGGCACAAAAGAAAAGGATTCCCCAAGAGCTGAAAGGCGCCTTAGAGATAGAGAGTCCTGGGGGAAATTCAGCTCCCCCTGCTGCAATTCAGCTGCTGCAGAGAAGAAGGTTTAGGGAAGGGGAAGGGGGAACCCGCCTGTATCCCCGGAGAGAGAGAGAGAGAGAAAGACCTCCGCAGCAAGAAGGGTGAGACGGGCGGACGAGTCCGCCTCGGTGCCAGGAAGATGCTGGCCCTGGGATCCGCCCAGCAAGGCCGGGCGGGGTTCAGCGGGGCGGGTGGAAGACTGCTGGAACAGAGCGGGGCTTGAGGGGCGGGGTCCAACCGGGCGAGGGGGCTCTTGGGGTTCGCTGGAACGAGGCGGGGCGCAGAGGCCAGGGACGGTC
This sequence comes from Suncus etruscus, assembly GCF_024139225.1. NCBI lineage: Eukaryota > Metazoa > Chordata > Mammalia > Eulipotyphla > Soricidae > Suncus > Suncus etruscus. The sequence continues at coordinate 72,956,896 of NC_064858.1, forward strand.
CAGCCGAGGACACGCCCACGAATAGGCCTTAAAGGCTCCGCGCCTGACCGCGGCCCGGGACCGCGCGTTCCGCTCCTTTGCGCAGCACCCAGTCTCTCTGCCCACGCCGCGCTCCTGCCCTGCAATCGCGTGAGTAGTTGGGCGTCGGGGCGCCCCTGCCGACCTCCGGAGAGCGAGCCGCCACCCCCGGCCTCCCGACTGCCCGTCCCGCGCCGAGCCGGCCCCTCTCCTCTCCTCTCGGTCCCACTGCGCTCCTACCTGGCCGTCTCCCCCGGGTCTCCTTCCTCGGGGTTCCCGGTGCAGCGGCCCAGGCGAGGCTGAGCGAGGCGCCTCCACCGCCGCCCCCGGGCTGCACCCGCGAGACCCGGCCCGGACGAGCCCCGCGAGGCCGCGCCCCGGGCCCCGCATTGTTTGGCGGCTCCTGCTCTCCCGCCGCGCCCAGCCGCGCACTCCCTCCGCCTCTCTTCCTTTTAAACTTCGCCTTTGGGTTACACACCAGGAGGCCAGAGGGTGGGGACACCGGTGGTGACATTCTGCAACAGGTTACGGGAGTCGGGCCAGAGCGGGAGGTAGCTGAACCAGCCCCTGCTGCCTGGACCCACCGGCCACTTTTGCTCAGCTTTCCCTGCTTGTCTCTGTGGCCCTGAACCGGGCTGTTTTCAACTAAGAATCTCCAACCTGCTTATTTTGTGGTCTGTGCAGCAAGCTACATTTTCTTTCACTTTATGAATTTTGGATACAGAAATTCTCAGAAGGAAGGAAAGAAGGAAGGAAGGAAGGAAGGAAGGAAGGAAGGAAGGAAGGAAGGAAGGAAGGAAGGAAGGAAGGAAGGAAGAAGAAGAGGAGGAGGAAAGGAGGGAGGCAGGAAGGAGAGGAGTGAGGGAAGGAGGGAGGGAGGAAGGAGCAGGGAGGAAAGAAGAAAGGAAGGAAGGAAGAAGAGGAGGAAAGGAGGGAGGCAGGAAGGAGAGGAGGAAGGGAGGGAGGGAGGGAGGAAGGAGCAGGGAGGAAAGAAGGAAGGAACGAAGGAAGGAAGGAAGAAGAGGAGGGAAGAAGGGAAGGAAGGAGGGAGGTCGAAAGGGAAAAGAAGAAACCCAATTCTGCCCGTTGGTTAACCTTTATGAACCACTCTAAAGCACTGTTTACACAAAGCTCAAACACAACTCCGTTGAAAAGCAAAGGCCAGGGATTCTTAAAAGGGTGACTATGAATATCGCATCATTAGCAAAGTGCACATTCGGATCTATGGTCAAATGGAGAGGCTCTCTCTGAAGCTTTTCCCTCCTTTGGATCTTTCCTGGTCCCTCCCATTGATTTACGTGGACACCTCGGCTGAGTTTCTCAAGGATCTTTCCACTTGGGAGTCTAGCTTCTTTGCTGTTCAGAGTGGAGTTACAGATACCGGACCTAGGACCTACGCAGCGCACACTGGAACCAAGCAGTGCTTGCCTGGGTGCCTGGCACACTCTTTGCTTGGGTGGACCAGGTCACTAGAACTGAATGGGCGATAACTGAGTAAGGCTGCTCTTGAGGAACAGAAATTTAAAGAGCCTCAGACAACAGCTTTGTTCCTAGACTTGGTTGAACATTTTCATCATATTGTTTTACGGATTTTTAAAAATTTTGAACATTTTCCCAGTAGTCTGCATGTGGTTTTCCCTCTCTTGCCTCTTATTAATTTGAATGGATCCCTCCAAGGGTATTCAAGAGTATTTTGATGGAGATTGAATGATACCAGATTTCGGAATTTATCCTAATGAAACTGCCCAGTCACTCGGATATAGGGGGATTCTGTTTTATCGTGGAACAGTAAGGATGGCTCAGGATAGAGCTTTGGAAGCCTGGCACCAGCCTTAGGATGGCCACTTAATGTCTACTCAAATTTTCCTTCAGTCAAAAGTGAGGTGAATCAGGGCCTGAAGAGCTAGTCAGAGGGTCCAGGCACTGGCCTTCTGTACTGCTCACCTTGGGCTGATCCTTGAGCACCTTAAGGAGTGATTCCCAAGCACAGATCCAGGAGTAGCCCCTGAGCACTTTAGGCTGTATAGCCCCCAAATCAGGCACAAAATGGAGGTATCAGATGATCTAGATGGAGCAAACCCTGGGTACGAGGCATCTTACACAGACTGGGCCCAGCTTCCCCTCCAGCCCTGGCCTCACTGGGCTGATGACCCTCTTAGGGAAGGGATGGGATAGTATAGACCTTGTGGGGCTGCTGTGAGACATGTTGTCCCTTGTCCCCAGCCTATTCCTTATAACGAGACCTGCACCTTGTTCACAGAGAGCAGATGACTGGCAGTGAAAGTTTCCCAGCTGGGCACTGAGGCATAAGTCACCAGGGCTTGCCTAGGTTTAGTTTTCTTCCCCTTGCTAATAGCTCCTGGAGGTATATTTACATGATGTTCTTCGAGTTCTCTTGGGTGGGAAGATCTTGTTTTTCTGTTGGGGACCCTCCTGCAGTCCCCAACAGAAAAAAATTTTTTTCATGTTCTTAGAAAAAGACCTGCTCTAAGTTTTGAAAAAAAGTAGCTAATGCCAAATTTACCAATTCCCAGAATATCAAAGAACCTGGACTTTGGGTTAGGAACTCTCATTTAGTGGAATTTTCTCAAGCTGGATTTTGGAGTTGGGGGAGTAAGGAACAAGTTCTGATTTTAGAAAAATAAGTTTTGTTTTAAGTCATAAAGGAAGAGCCGGTACAAATGTATTGTAAGTCCAATTTCCAAAGGATCTAAGATTTCCTGCTTTCTTTGTTTACTGTGTTCTCGTGCCAACAGAGTGAATAGTTTCTGAACAAGGAACTGATGCTACATAATGTGTAATTGGCCGAATGACTTCCCATTGGCTAAAGTATATGTTTTGTGGTAGTTCCAAAAGAGAAAGTTGTCATAATTCCCCTGTGCCCTTCATGAACCCAGGGGGTCAAGCCCTCTGGAAGCTGAGCTTGGAGTGGCTTTGGTACTCATGAAGTCAGGAAGTGGTATCCACGTAGATAAGGCAAGTTTATGAAGCACGGATCTTGCATGTGAAAAAAAAGTTTAGAACAGGCCTTTGAGCAAGGTCCATTTCTTGGGGACTTCTGATGTCAAAGTTGCTATAAAATCATGATCAGAAAAAAAAATCATGATCAGAGACAGTACTATTAACATTCTCTAATACCTTATGCTGGCCTTGGTTGGTTCGAGATGAGAAGTTTATAAGCAAGAGTCCCTTTGGAGAAATAGGATTCTATCTTGATTCAAGCTAAATAATAAGGTTCTGTGGTAAACAATGAAATGCCATTGCTCCTGAAAATATTCAGAATCTGGGTTTATAGGATTTACTCTTGATCCTTTACTGTCAGAGTATATAATTGAGACTGGTGGCAGTAGTTTGCTTTGTGATCAATGGACAGTAAATGCAGTACAGGCAGCATGAGAAGGACCCATGTGGTCACACTGTGGTTTCTGGGGATTATCTAGAAAATGAGACCACTGGACCACAAGTGACTTGGATTTAGACTAGTCATTTTCCTGGAGGGGAAGACCTGATCCATTCTTAGCATTTAAGCCTGGGGGTGTTTGGATAAAGTTATGATTTTCCGTCTTGGACAAAAATAACTCTTAGGGCTAGAACCTTCTCCAGTGCCCAAGACCCAAGACAAGACTAGGAAAGCGTGAATAAGCCTAGTCAGACCTGCCCTGTGTGAGCTTATATGGAAAAGGATCTGCTCTGGCTTCTTGCTGTTCCATACCTGGATGCAGACAGATGAAGGCAGGCAGCCCAACTGCCCCAGGGAAAAGCAGAGCAGGTGTTCGATGTACACAGCAGTGTCAGGAGTGACAGCAGATAGGAGGTCATTACACGTCCTCCTGCCAAATTCTGGATCACCTTAAATGCTACACTTGAACTTCTAAATAAAAGTGTATTTGAATGACCCTGGCGATGGCAGTTCATAAATGTGCTAGAGTGAAGTATTTCTAGAAAGCACACAGACTCAAAGATGGTGGCTGCCCAGGAGAATATCGGGGTACAATTACATCAGTGGAGGGGCAAGGATCGCTATCTCGTACTGTAAATGAGGTGGATTCTAGAAATCAAAGGGAATTATCCAGAAACTGCTGTGTTCTACAGCACCTGAGAGATGTGAATTGAACCCAAAGGTGGTAGGAAACACCTCAAGCACCTCAAGGCTGACAACGCCGCCTCACACCTGCTGACATATCAGACTCTCTGTTATCCTTTCTAGTTGGTTGATCTGGAAGTCTCTGCTGGCTTCACTAGCTACTTAGTCGGAAGTCAGGCAGCTCCTTAGAATGAATAGAGCAGGACCACAAGCCCTATGCACGGGAGGGAAGCTGAAAATAAAGGGAGAGACAGGAACTCTTTTGCTAAGGATAAGAGTATTCTTGAGCACTGGGATGGGGCAGGTACTCGGGCCTGTCTTGCAGAATCGCTCAATGGACTGGCTAAGGCTCTTGCTTTCTGTAGCTATCCAGAAAGAGATGTTTAACTTTGAGACTACACCCAGCTGTGCTCAGGCGTGACCTTTGGCAGTGCACTGGGGGCCCCTCTGTAGTACAAGGGTTGAAGCAGGATTAGCTGCATTCTGGACATATGTCTAAACTGCCAGAGCCTCTGCGGCCACAGAACTGGGCCTTTTCTGCCGAGAACCGGGATGACCAAGGGTTTGAGCTTCCTCTCCTTCCTGTCATCGTGCTGGGCAATGCCTTTCAGAGGTGGCTCTGACCTGAGGGAACCAGGCCACATGTTCTGTGTGGAGGGACAGTTTGGCCAGCAATTAGCTGGACATTAACATTTAGGGAGACAGTAGAAACTGGGGTCAGAGGCCTATGCATGGGTCCACTGTGGCCATGGAGGTGTCCCTGTTGGTGCAACCCTGTGGTGCTCAGCACAGACAAGAGATGCCAGGGGCTCACGCGACTTGGAGTGGGCAAACGGGAACCTGTGCTTCCTCCCATAAATATGTCAGGCCCGGAAGAATCCAGCGATGTTCCACTGAATAAGCCCTACAAAATCCTCTGTGAGGGCTGCATTCCAATCCCACACCCCTTCCTCCGCCCTTGGAACCCAGTAACATTGGCTGGTTTTTCTGCTTGGCGGTCTAGATTGTTCTACTGAGTGTGCGTTTTGAGTGGGACATGTGGCCTTGCAATCTTGTGTGCCACCAGCTTGTTTACTAACAGAGAAGGGCAGTTTGGTGGAGCAGATGAGGTGATGCAGAAGAATGTGGGCCTTTCAAAGACAGGGCTCATGAAGTGTATTGATAAAAGTTTTCAGCTGGCGAGGCCTCCCAAAGGGGCTGTGGGCATTGATGGAACCCTTGATTCCCATAGGATGCCTGTGTGGGGAGGCGGCAACAAGTGCGGGGCCTGCGGAAGGGCTGTGTACCATGCTGAGGAAGTGCAGTGTGACGGCAGGAGCTTCCACCGCTGCTGCTTCCTGTGCAGTAAGTATCCCCCCACTACTCCACTCCAGGATGGGTTGGGAGCTCCCCCACTGAGCTCCTGGGGGAGGGAGGACTCTGTGGCTTGGCCTTGGAAACACAAGATCAGGGAGCTGTGTGATCCTGGGCACTGCCCATGTGCCTGCTCAGGATCCCAGATGCCCACAGCAAGACATGTGGGCTCTGAGCACTGTAACCGGTTGTGGGAGCACAAGTCAAGTGTGCATTCTCTGAGCACCATGATCAGAAGGAGCCTTGCAAGTCAAGTGTTTGCTCTGAAAGCACCATGACCATGTAAGCACAGCAAGTTAATTATGCACTCTGGTCATCATAGGAGCAATGAAGGGAAAGGCAAGGAGGAACTAGGTCTTGCTAACCAGGAATGCCAACAGGTTACTCTACTGGAAAGTCTTAAGACTGAGTAGCTGGACAGCTGGAAAACTGGGCTCTCCTTGTCCTGGGCCTCCTTGCTCTGTGCCTGTGTTGGCTTTTCTCTGGTACTTTATTGCCATTCCCTGGGTCTTCCCTGCTTTGCCAGGAGCTTCGTGTTTCTACTCACCTCTGGCACCAAATGTGGGGCTCACTATGATAAAGGGTGTCTCCCCCGAAGCCTTCTCTTCTGTGGGCTCTTTCGCTTGGAAACCCGTCTAGTCTTTGCCACAATGACAGTTGGAATTGGGATGTCTAGCAGCCTGTTTTCTAGAGAAACTCATTTTTCTCTAGTCTTCTTTCACCATTCTTAGTCATGGATCTACATTTGCAGGAGAGGAGTTTAGATAATGAGACACCCCAGTGGCAGGTGGTATTTCAATTATCAGTATCTGATGCAGGCAGGACACAAGACAGTCCTTCAAAGTCAGTGGGTGGTACTCAGAAGTCAGACCAGAGCCAGCCAAGTGCCCGAATAAAAATGTTCAGACAGTTCAAAGTTCTTCAGGTTCCAGATGAGAGGGGATTAGCTTCCTCAGACACACTCTAGTCACTGTTTTCTTTTGGTTCAAGCACCAAAATGTTCTTTACTGCAGAATTTCTTATATGAGAAACCCACCTGTTGATGCAGAATTTGCTTCATAGTCCTCGACAGACACCTGCACTTAGAGATGCCATATTCCAGAGAAACAGTTAGGAAAAACACTTCTCACACACCCTTATCCCAATAGGCTCTGACACTGTTGACTGTTTCAGAAAGTAACGTCTCAAATCATTCGAAACAGATTAGAGTGAAAACAAACAAATAAAATGTCAGGAGACAGTATGGTTGGGAGGTGTTTGCTTTGCAGGCTGCCAACCTAGCACAGAGTCAGGGTGAGCCTTGAACATCACATGGTATATTCCAACCCCTGCAAAAAAACTCACATAAACACTGTTGTTGGTGACACTGGCCTCTAAATGAGCTACCCTTTCTAAGGTCCAGTTCAACCATTTCTTGGATTTTCTTTGGAGGATTTTAAAGGAATCTATTATTTTCAGCAGATTTATAGCCAAGAGAATATAAAAACGAAAATGAAGAGGAAATACAAATATTTTAGGAATTGTTCTTGACTTTTCATCCATTTTAAGTTTTATTGTCTAAACCACAAAAAGCTACTTACTAAAGAGCAAGTTCTTTATTAGTCATTTCTACTATATCTTAATATTTTCCTCTGCTGACTAAAAGCCTTTTAAGATAATAAACTGGAATACTTTGCTGTCCTAGTAGAAACTAGGAATGGGGCATGGGGGAGGGAAAGGGAAGTTCAAATTCTCTTTAGATTCTCTTCTTTAGACAAATACACATTTTTAAAATTTATATATGTCAATGTTTGTTCTTTCAAAGTGTATGACTGTAGGTTAACTTTCTATAAAATATACTTTTAGTACTGGAGCTTCAACAAGGTTCCAAGAATAAATGAAGTTCCTTTGATCTTAGTGAGACTTAGACACTAGACCTGTGACTATTATTTTAAATCAACCAACCAGCTAGTCTCTTGCCCTCCTTTTCTTAAGTCTGTCCTTACTTCCTCTTCTCTCTCTCAAAAAAACTTTCAGGGGAGTGAGTTCTTGACAGTTTTGTTTCTTCTGGGGCAGAATTGGAGTTAGTATCTGTATAAAACATGATCCTACTGGAAAAGTTTATGAAGTGGGATCAAGGGACATGTCTTGTGGCAAGAAGTCAGGAAGGAATATTTTGCTTGGGAACTGAAGAAACAAATGTAGACCCAGACCATGCTCCAGCTTCAGATAGGCTTAGCACTCTGGAGAAGACAGTGAGGTAAATGCACAGAGACACCACTCTTCAGATGACTCAGGAAAACACAAATTTTGCACTGAAATTTCGTGTGCTGGGGTGCTTCTCTGGAGGAGTGGGGCTATACCTATAGGCTATGATTTAACAAAGCTTCTGTGGAGGAGTGGGGCTGCAGTGGGACTACACCAGTAGGCTGTGATTTAATAGGGCTTGTAAGGAAGAAGCTCCAGGGACTGAGTGTCAAGGACTGAGAACAAAACTGCTTTTTTGCTCTTCTTCCACGTAACCAAGCATCTCAGAATCTTTGCTATAGAGGCAGGTCTAGCTCAGAGGTTTGAAGCTTCAAGACACTAAACTACATAGACACTCAAAGCAAATGGTTTTCCGATGTAGCTGACCAGCTTTGAGGGAACATGATAAACTAGGAAGCGCTTGTTTTTACAGTCTCGTGTCCACACCACCACCACTAGGGGAGAGGAGGAACCTTAGAACTTTTTTTTTTTTTTTTAATTTTTATTCTTGCAGCAAGGGATCAAATCAGCCTTGTAACATGTTTTCGACTGCTCAATGATGAATAACTCTGACTAGGAAAGACTTTCAAGTGTTAACTTTCTCTTCCCTTCAGTGGTTTGCAGGAAAAACCTAGACAGCACCACTGTGGCGATTCACGATGATGAGATCTACTGCAAGTCCTGCTATGGGAAGAAGTACGGGCCCAAGGGCTATGGTTATGGCCAGGGAGCTGGCACCCTCAACATGGACCGCGGGGAGAGGCTGGGCATCAAGCCTGAGAGGTGAGACCAAAATGGCACCCTCCGGAGCTGGGACCCAGGCTGGCCTAGCCAGCAGGCAGTCAGGGGTTCCACTTCTGTGACCTGCTATCAGCAAACAAAAGTGACTTGGATTTTCTGATGTGAACTAGTAGTGATTCACCAGTTTCCAAATATTGACAGTTCTGGATCTTAGTAAGTTCTTTTTTTGGTTTTGGGGGGGGGGGGGTCATACCAAGAAGTACTCAGGGGTTACTCCTTACTCTGCACTCAAAAATCACATCTGGTGGTGCTCAGAAGACCACATGGGATGCCAGGGATTAAATCTGGGTCAGCCGTGTAAAAGGCAATCCCTACCTGCTGTGTTATCACGCTGACCCAAATAAGTTGATTATTCATTATCCAGTAACTTATCATTATGCAAGCACATTTTCCGGTACTTTGAGTTCCATGATATCCCATCTTTCAAATGCAGTAGAGTTCAAGCAAATTCAAATCATTTGATTTTCAGAACACCAGGGCTCCTGGATAGACAGACCTTAGAATGCCCTAGAACTAGTAATCACTGTATGTGTTTTGTGTGTGAGAGACAGAGACAGAGGCACAGAGAGAGACATGTCTGTTACGTTGGTGAGTGGAAAAGTGTTCTTAAAGAGTCCTCTCACTTACTCACCCAATACTGAGACTGAAGGATGAGGAGATTTTTCAGACAAACAATTCCAAAGAACTCACTGCCACTAAACCTGCCCTCTAACACTTATAGACTTATATAAAAGAAAAAAATGCACTTACATGTAGCCAGATACGTGCAAAAAGCATTAGGGAGTCTTGATTTTCAAATTCATTCATATTTCCCTATCTCCATCCTAGAGAATTTTAAATTGCAGATGAATTTTCAGTTCTAAAACTTAGATTTGGTTCTTTTATAATAGATCCTCCTGCACTGCCTGACCCCACTGCACCACTAGGAGTGATCTGGGGTACAGTCCACAAGGATTCAGTATGAGCTAGGCTCCAAACAAACTGATTTCAGTCAATTCTCATAAGTCAAATGTCTGTTACAGCTACACAAACAATGGAAATGTGCTAATAAATGATATATTAAATACCTCCATATTTATATATAAGTATACATATTTATACATAATATGAAAGAGCCCTCACACCTGCCTTCTGGGCTTTACCCAAAAGTCCTTTAGAGGAAAAAATACTTTGCTTTCTCCCCCTTTTCATTAGCGCCCAGCCTCACAGGCCGACAAACAACCCAAACCCATCGAAATTCGCTCAGAAGTTTGGAGGTGTCGAGAAGTGCTCACGGTGTGGGGACTCCGTGTATGCGGCCGAGAAGATCATGGGAGCAGGGAAGGTGAGGAGCTGCCCTCTACTCTGGGCTCTTCTAGGACCCCCATAATCCCCAGGCAGGCTTCTCAGGTCCTCAGTCCAACAATGGCTGCAGGACATTTGCCCCAGCATGTTGGGGGGCCACTTTGTGCTGAGCCCAAAATAGGTTGTGGGATATTAGGGGCCTGCATTGGCTCTGCCCCTGCTCTCCTTGCTGCTCCCTCCTGGCCTCTCTGGGTACCACTTTTCTGGAAATGTCCTGATTTGGTGACTAGTTTCCTGAAATGTTCTTACTCAATGAAGCAAATCTATTTTCCAAGGAAGTGCCTATACAACTCCTGCCGCTGGCACCACACTAAAGCTCCAATGAGCCTAAAACCTGGCAGGTTCTTGCAGGCAGCCTCTGTGTGCCCAGTCTGGGCTCCCAGAGCTGCACTGTGCTCAGCCTCTTAGGGGAGCACTGTGGGTCAAGAGACAGGTGCAGAGTTTACAGTGTCTCTCCTGACCCATTCTGGGCCACAGACTCTAGCTCCCTGCTCAGACAGGACCCTCCCAGTCAGATAGACTCACTTTGGGCCCATCTCGCCTCAGTCATTCAATTACCAGCCCCTAAAAGAAGTGACCCACTCATGTTCCTTCCAGCCCTGGCACAAAAACTGCTTCCGCTGCGCAAAGTGCGGGAAGAGCCTGGAGTCCACCACACTGACAGAGAAAGAGGGCGAGATCTACTGCAAAGGTGCGGCACACATGCAGGGGCTGAGGAGTGACTGGGAGGGCTGCCTGAAGGGTCCTGCAGACACTGACCTGCATTTTGCCCAAGAGTACAGCTGCAGTCTGGGTGGCTTGGGATAGCCTGTTCTCAGATGGGATGTCTTACATAAAGGTAAAGAAGAGGCCAGAACCATAGTACAGTGGTGTGGGTGCTGGCTTTGCATGCTGCTGACCCAGGTTCAATCCCTGACTACTAAACCTTCTGAGACTGCCAAGAAAGATATCTGAACACCCCAAAACACCAAAAACAAAACCTGAAGAAAGTAATGATGATTATAGCAAAGCATTTTCCTTTGTACATAAGAATCCTGAGCATCTAGGTAAAGTAAGAAAGTGCATGTTTTGATTTGTGAGCTTGTCTCAAGTGGGAGCTGTGCTAGGATGTTCCATTATCTGGCTCCATGGCTCGGGCTTTGCTAGGATGGGATCTGTCCTCAGGCCAATGAGGGGCTAAAGAGATGTCCTGGGCCTTAGGGATTTTTCACAGCCTAAGAAAGGGAAGCTTTTTGCTCCATGGCTCATTCAAATTCACTTTCCTTTTCTTTTATTTTAGTCTACATTTATCTCATGCTTATTTACTTTTTTTTTAATTTGCTCACGGTTAACTTCTGACTATGTATCAGATTTATTCCTGGTGATACTAGAGGGCCCTATCATATTCCAGGGGTGGAATCTTGGTCAGCCATGTGCCTGGCAAATACCCTCTCCACTGTTCTACTACTCTAGGCCCCCTAAATAATTCAACTCTTTCACTGCTGGCCATGATCACATTAAGGGGCCTGGATCCAGGGTACATACTTGTACCTGCCTAAGGAAATCTTTTTATATGGGATGACTGAGATGTTTTCTCACACTCAAATAAAAGAACTTACCCTCAAAGAACAATGATCTACCAGAGAAAACAGTAAGAACCCCTGTTCTTAAGTTAGTTACATTGGTAGAAGCAATGTCAATTATTGCTACCCACATGAATATCTAACTATAGGCTAAGAAAATGTCTCCAGCTTTCAGAAAAATAATGAGGAAAGGAGCGATGTGATTGGTGACTTAGAAATAACAGCTCTAAAGATTCACAAATGACAGAACTGGAAAACAGTTTTAGGTTATTAACAGTTAAGTTCTCAGTCACTTAAAACTACCTTATAAATAAACACAAAACCCCACTGGTCTGTCAACTTCCTTTTTTAAGGAAAGCCCATCTAGAAAGAACAGGCATAGACTGATAATATACCCAATACCGGACTCAGTTTTCAGGCATGGAACCCAGCAGTACAATGTGCAGGTCGGTGAAACCAGAATGTTTAGGGGCAGATGAGTAACTTGGCTTCTTTGGCATCATTCCTGCCCCCTGTGTAGCATGTGATTGTTGTACCAGCCACACTTAGTTCTCCCACGTGAGTGCACTAACTACCCTCTTTCCTCTGTAGGCTGCTATGCAAAGAACTTTGGGCCCAAAGGATTCGGCTACGGCCAAGGAGCAGGGGCACTTGTGCACGCTCAGTGAGGTGCATCTACAAATCTCCATTTCCAACAGTGCTCGGCGATTCTGGCAACACATCAGTGTCCAGGGCAGGTGGGCTCAGGACCAGAGGTGGCACTGACTCCTGCTCTGGCATCTTCAAGAAACATTTCTTTTTGATTCAAAATAAAAGTTTGATTTGGTTATCTGAGCCTTGTGATGAATATTTAGGAGGAGCTGCTGAGATCTGTTAGTGGGAGTAAGCTTGCTTACTGTCTTGTCTCCCCATCTCCCCCCAACACACATACACACACACTCTCTCTCTCACTCTGCCTGCTTCCTCCATTCTTGCCAAGTGACACTGCTTCTGCCATGTGGCCTAGTCATCAAGCACAGCTCAGACTAATCCCAATGGAATGATTTAGGCAGATTCCTAGGCTGACTCACACAGAAGCTACCCCACTGAAGCAGCATCCTAGGCATGAACAGACGTGCAATGTGCCAGAAGGGCACACAGAACCCAGGGATTAAAAAAAAAATCATTGAAAAAAAATTTGGCTTCTCTTAACCTAAAATGTCTGACATTATAGAAAGCTAAAGACAGCTAATCTAGATTCTATTCTGTTGTTTTGGGGCTACAACCCAGCTCAGGGATTACTCATGGTGGTGCTCAAGGTATCAAACTTGCAAATACCTACCTCCTATACTATCTCACAGCCCAAGTCAGGACTGATGTGATTTAGGATGACTCTCAGATACTCCAGTATCTGAGAGGATGTGTGTGAGACAAGGAGTTAGGGCCACACTCAACAGCGCTTAGGCAGGAACCAGGCTTAGCTGCATGCAATGGCTAAGCAAGCAATGGCTATACTATTCTTCTGCCCCACATAGAGCAGTCCATCCACATAGTGCATGATTGGCAAGTGCAACTGGTGTGCATGAGACTGGACTTTCTGGGAAGTTTTCCATCAGCATCAGCCACTCCATCCACGAGGAAACTTGGTAAAAGAAAGCTTATAACAACCTTCCACTTTACAGGGCATGTATAAAAGTGGTTCCTAATGTGTACCAGAAAAACACAATCAACACAACTTAGAAACATAATGTTTTCCAAAGCCTAATTTAACACACCAGAATGGTAAAGGGGGTCTTATCCTACATTATTGTAATATTCCTGTAAAACACAGTGGCAGCCATAAAAGGGGTCCTTCCTTTTAAAAAGGACCTTACCGACGTCAGGCTGGGAAAACCCACGAAACTACGCCTGCCCAGTGGGGCCCGACTGTGAAAAATTGTGAGTGCTGCCTATGTGTGTCTGTCTACTGTTCTCTTGCGTGAACCTCTTGGGAGTGGGCCGAAAAGAGGCTTCAGAAAACTCGCTCTCCCAGAGGCCAATTCTAGGGCGGGAACACCAAGGAACTGCTCCATAAAGTGAAAACCGACTATAAGCAGTACTTTGCAGAAGCCAGGTCCCCTGTTTGTGACGTCAGGCTGGGAAAACCCACGAAACTAAGCTTGCCCAGTGGGGCCCGACTGTGAAAAATTGTGAGTGCTGCCTGTCTGTGTGTCCATCTACTGTCCTCTTGCATGAACCTCTTGGGAGTGGGCCGAAAAGAGGCTCCAGCAGAGAACACTATCGCACAAGAAGAAAAAATCACACTAAGAACTGTGCTGGATCACTGAAGCCCAGCATTTCTCTCCGGACTGTCTTCTCTGCTGCATGCTCGGGCCTAAGATTTGATCCTGTGTGAGGCTTCATCCACGGAGGGCTACCCTCCCTTGGAGGCAAGTTGACCTATCCAGAAAGGGCGGAGCCAGAGGAGTGTGGCTGTCTGCATCATTTAGCCAATGAATACCACCACAACACGTAGAAAACCCCACAATACAAGTGTGACAATGGGGAAACAACGCAGGCCAGCATCAGACAAAGAGAATGAAGATGACAATTCTGATGACCAGATAATGACAAACCAACTAGTCAACCTCTCAAATAAGGACTTTAGACTAGCAATATGGAAGATGCTCAACAAACTCAAAGAAACCATGAATCGAGTTGAACACAACACTAATAAGAACTAAGAAAATATGAAGACAGAAATTACAAAACTCCAAACTGAAATAACATGTCAATTAACAGGCCTGAAAAACTCAGTAAACGAAGTGAATGACAAAAGGATAAGCTCTGGGACAGAGTATAAGAAGCTGAGAATAATAGACTTGGTGCTGTGGAAGATGAGATAAATAACAATTCCATACAGTGGGAGAGATTGGAAAATAAACTTAAAGCAAATGAACAGACAATGGAAAAATTAGTCAAAGAATGGGAACAGATGAAAATAGAAGTCTATGATAAGCTCAACAGAAACAACTTAAGAATCATTGGAGTCCCAGAGACCCAGGAAGAAAATTTCCAGGAAGAATCAACGGTCAAGAACACCATTAAAGAGAAACTTCCAGAGCTAAATAATATATGTGATCAAATCCTGCATGCTTGAAGAGTACCAACCAAAAGAGACACCAGAAAAAATACCCCAAGACACATCCTAGTCACAATGACGAATCCCACAGATAGAGACAGAATTCTGAAAACAGCAAGATCAAAAGGGAAATTACATTCAAGGGAGCATCCTTGAGATTTACAACAGACCTGTCACCAGAAACACTCAAGGCCAGAAAACAGTGGTAGGATATTGTGACAAGACTGAATGAAAGGAATGCTTCACTTAGAATACTGTACCCAGCAAAACTCACTTTCCGGTTTGATGGAAGAATACATGGTTTCACAGACAAAAAACAGCTCAGAAACTTTACAGACTCAAAACCAGTCTTAAGAGAAAAACTGAAAGACCTAATTTAAGACAAGACTAACCAAAAGACACACCAAATTTCAATATAAAGATGGCATTAAATCCCAGGACAATTCTTTCTCTCAACGTCAACGGACTAAATGCACCAGTCAAGAGACACAGAGTGGCTAAATGGATCAAAAAACTCAATCCAACCTTCTGCTGCTACAAGAAACGCACCTGAATAGTCAGAACAAACATAGACTGAAAATAAAAGGATGGAGAAAAATTATCCAAGCAAACAACACCCATAAAAAAGCTGGAGTGGCCATACTAATATCAGATAATGCAAACTTTATACTCAGGAAGGTTGTAAGGGGCAAAGATGGACATTTTATATTAATCAAGGGGTATGTAGAGCAGGAAGAAATAACTCCTAAACATATATGCACCGAATGAGGGGACAGCAAAATATTTAATGCAATTATTGACAAATCTGAAAAATAATATCAATAACAACACAATAATTGTGGGGGACTTCAACACGGACTTCAACACTGGATAGGTCAACCAGACTGAAACCCAACAAGAATATACTAGACCTGAAAAGAGAAATGGAAGAAAGAGGCCTAGTGGATATATATAGGACACTCCATCTCCAGAAACCTGGATACACATTCTTCTCCAATGTACATGGGTCATTCTCCAGGATAGACTACATATTGGCACATAAAACATACCTCCATAATATCAAGAGGATAGAAATTTTGCAATTCCATTTGAGAATGTGTAGCTTTTCTAGGATACTGATGAAGAGATTCAGCTGCCTATCACCCTACATTCTGTGGTAGTCCTGGATGCCTGGGAGAGAGGCAAGTTCTCCTTCCCCAGCATCTCTAGTAGAGAGGAATAGAAGCTAATTCTCTACTCCTCTGAATTCTGATGACAGGGGCCACAAAAAAAAAAAAAGAAAGAAAAAAAAGAAATTTTACAGACTATCTTCGCGGACTACAAGGCTCTGAAATTATTTGTGAATTCCAAAGGGACACAGAAGAAAAACTTTAACACCTGGAAGTTAAATAGCCTCATACTGAATAACCAGTGGGTCTGAGATGAAATCGAGGAAATCAAAAGGTTCCTGGAAACAAATGACAATAAAGACACATACTATCAGAACTTACGGGACACAGCAAAAGCAGTACTGAGAGGAAAATTTATAGCTTTGCAAGCACACATCAGGAAGAAAGAAGAAGCTTACCTGAGTAGCTTAATGACACAGCTAATAGAACTAGAAAGTGCTCAACAAAAGGACCCAAAAATAGGGAGACAGAAGGAAATAACAAAACTGAGAGCAGAAATCAACGAAGTGGAAACACAAAAAACAATCCGAAAGATCAACGAAAGCAGAAGTTGGTTCTTTGAAAAAATAAACAAGATTGATAAACTACTGGCAAAACTAACAAAGAAAGAGAGAGAGAGAGAAACTTGATAACTCGTATTAGGAATGAAAAAGGAGATAACTACTGATATGTCAGATATCCAAAGGGTAATCAGAAACTACTTTGAGAAACTCTATGACACTAAAAATGAGAACCTGGAAGAAATGGATAAATTCTTGGACTCTTATAATCTTCCACGGTTGAAGGAAGAGGATGTAGCATATCTAAACACCCCCATCACCATTGATGAAATTAAAACGGTAATCAAATGTCTGCCCAAAAACAAAAGCCCAAGCCCATTTGGATTCACTAATGAATTCTTTCAAACTTTCCAAGAGGAACTACTACCAATCCTGGCAAGACTCTTTCATGAAATTGAACAAACAGAAACACTTCCAAATAGCTTTTATGAAGCCAACATCACCTTGATACCTAAACCAGACAGAGATGCTACCAAAAAAGAAAATTACAGACCAATATCGCTGATGAATACAGATGCAAAGATCCTCAACAAAATCCTGGCAAATAGGATTCAATGCCTCATTAAGAAGATCATCCACTACGATTAAGTAGGTTTCATCCCAGGAATGCAAGGATGGTTTAACATCCGTAAATCTATCAACATAATACACAACATCAACAACAAGAAAAATAAAAACCACATGATCATATCAATAGATGCAGAGAAAGCATTTGATAAGGTCCAACACCCATTCTTGATCAAAACTCTCAGCAAGATGGGAATGGAAGGGACCTTTCTCAATATAGTTAAGGCCATCTACCACAAGCCAGTGGCAAATATTATCCTCAATGGAGAAAAACTAAAAGCCTTCCCTCTAAATTCTGGCACAAGACAAGGCTGTCCTCTCTCACCACTCCTATTCAACATAGCACTGGAAGTATTCGCTATAGCGATTAGGCAAGAAAAAGATATCAAGGGAATCCAGATAGGAAAGGAAGAAGTCAAGCTCTCACTGTTTGCAGATGACTTGATACTCTACTTAGAAAACCCTAAAGACTCTACCAAAAAGCTTCTCGAAACAATAGACTCATATAGCAACGTGGCAGGCTACAAAATTAACACACAAAAATCAATGCCCTTTCTATACACCAATAGTAATAAGGAAGAAATGGACATTAAGAAAACAACCGCCAAAGGGAAAAAAAAGAAAAGAAAACAACTCCATTCACAATAGTGCCACACAAACTCAAATATCTTGGAATCAACTTGACTAAAAATGTGAAGGACCTATTACAAAGAAAACTATAAAACTCTGCTCCAAGAAATAAGAGAGGACACGAGGAAATGGAAACACATACCTTGCTCATGGATTGAAAGGATTAACATCATCAAAATGGCAATACGCCCCAAGGCATTATACAGATTTAATGTGATCCCTCTAAAAATACCCATGACATTCTTCAAAGAAGTGGATCAGGCACTTTTGAAATTCATTTGGAACAATAAACACCCTAGAATAGCTAAAGCAATCATTGGAAAAAAGAATATGGGAGGAATTACTTTCTCCAACTTTAAACTTTACACAAAGCAGTAGTTATCAAAACAGCATGGTATTGGAATAAGGACAGGACCTCAGATCAGTGAAATAGGCTTGAATACTTAAGAGAATATTCCCCAGACATACAATCACCTAATTTTTGATAAAGGAGCAAGAAATCCTAAATGGAGCAAAGAAAGCCTCTTCAACAAGTGGTGTTGGCTCAACTGGCTAGCCACTTGCAAAAATTGAACTTAGACTCCCAGCTAACATCATGTACAAAGGTAAAATCCAAATAGATGAAAGACCTCGATATCAGACCAGAAACCATAAGATATATAGAACAACACATAGGCAAAACACTCCAGGACATTGAGACTACAGGCATACTCAAGGAGGAAACTGCACTGTCCAAGCAAGTGAAAGCAGAGATTAACAGATGGGAATATATTAAGCTGAGAAGCTTCTGCACCTCAAAGGAAAAAGCGCCCAGGATACAGGAGCCACCCACTGAGTGGGAGAAACTATTCACCCAATACCCATCCGACAAGGGGCTAATCTCCAAAATATACAAGGCACTGACAGAAATTTACAAGAAAAAAACATCTAATCCATCAAAAAAATGGGGAGAAGAAATGGAAAGACACTTTGACAAAGAAATACAAATGGCCAAAAGACACATGAAAAAAATGTTCCACATCACTAATCATCAGGGAGATGCAAATCAAAACAACTATGAGGTACCACCTCACACCCCAGAGAATGGCAGATATCACAAAGAATGAGAATAAACAGTGTTGGCGGGGATGTGGAGAGAAAGGAACTCTTATCCACTGCTGGTGGGAATGCCGTCTAGTTCAACCTTTATGGAAAGTGATATGGAGATTCCTCCAAAAACTGGAAATCGAGCTCCCATACAATCCAGCTATACCACTCCTAGGAATATACCCTAGGAACACAAAAATACAATACAAAAACCCCTTCCTTACACCTATATTCATTGCAGAACTATTTACCATAGCAAGTCTCTGGAAACAACCAAGATGCCCTTCAACAGACGAATGGCTAAAGAAACTGTGGTACATATACACAATGGAATATTATGCAGTTGTCAGGAGAGATGAAGTCATGAAATTTTCCTATACGTGGATGTATATGGAATTTATTATGCTGAGTCAGAGAGAGAGAGAAAACGCAGAATGGTCTCACTCATCTATGGGTTTTAAGAAAAATGAAAGACATTCTTGCAATAATAATTTTCAGACACAAAAGAGAAAAGAGCTGGAAGTTCCAGCTCACCTCAGGAAGCTCACCACAAAGAGTGATTGATGAGTTTAGTTAGAGAAATAACTACATTTTGAACTGTCCTAATAATGAGAATGTATGAGGGAAATGGAAAGCCTGTCTAGAGTACAGGCAGGGGTCAGGTTGGGAGGAGGGAGATTTGGGACATTGGTGATGAGAACGTTGCACTGATGATGGGTGGTGTTCTTTACATGACTGAAACCCAAACACAATCATGTATATAAACAAGGTATTTAAATTAAAAAAAAAATATATATATATATAAAAAAAGAACCTTACCCAACTGTCATTGGCTGGCAGTTTGGCTGGAGGTATAAAATCCCACTCTGAATGAGGCTCAGGGTGGAAGTTTAGGGGTAGCAGCTGTGAGGCAGTTTATGGAGCAGTGGACAGACGAACAATTTCTACTGGCTGCAGCTTGCTCTCTGATTATAGCCTTCGGCTATATTTTCCTGAATAGTTTATCCTTTTGCCTTGTTTACCTGTGTATCTGGCCCTCAATCTGACCTTATCCTGGTCCCAAACTCAGCTCTCTCTCCCTATCTCTATCTCCCAACTTAGGGGTTTGTCATAAAGCACCTGGCCTCTCTATACTCCCCCCCCCCCCCCATTTATTAAAACAGGATTAAAGAAGCGCCTTGCCTGCTTGACCTCCAGCAGGTTGAAGGCCTCGCGCACTCTGGCAGTTGGCGCCCAAACAGAACAGGGGGCATCAAAAATTAAGCAGAAGGACCTTACCTATTGCACAGGCAGTAGTCTTTGTCTTGCAGGCAGCTGGCCTGGATCTGATCCCCAGCATGCCATATGGTCCACAAAGCCTACCAGGAGTAGAGCCAGGAGTAAGCCTTGGGCACCACAGGCTGTGTCCCCAAAACAAGAAGAAATGTATCATGGGGCTGGAGAGATAGCATGGAGGTAAGGCATTTGCTTTGCATGCAGTAGGACAGTGGTTCGAATGCCAACATCCCATATGGTCCCCCGAACCTGCCAGGAGTGATTTCTGAGCATAGAGCCAGGAGTAACACCTGAGTGCTGCCGGGTGTGACCCCCCCCCCCAAAAAGAAGAAATGTATCATATGTATACTAGTCAAACTTATATCTTGCACCAACACAATACATACCCAGCGTTCAATTTACAATGGCCGGCATCCAGTCAAAATATAAGAGCAAGAGATAAAAATATTCAGTGAGGGAGAACACAAATTAAAGCCAACTAACAATTGATGTGAAAATCAGCAGGTGCTAGTAAAAGTTAAGGCTTTACTCCATGTGTTTTAGAGATATAGAATGAGAAAAAGACTGTAGATCAAATGAGTTCATTTTAAAGTACGTTCTATGGGAAATGTAAAATACACTGAGCAGAATAAGGCAGTAAAGGACAAAAACTATCCAAACTGAGCAAAAGTAAAACATGAACAGAGGGATCAGTGAGCAGCTGTGAGGACAATGTCAGGGGGCCTCAGATATGTGTACATGGAATTTCCTAAAAGGAAGTCCCACTAAAATGGAGTGAAAAATACCCAAACAGATTCTTTTTGTCCTTCAGCTAGTGACAAGCTGATCTAAAAGAATGGCCTTTTTGAGTATTCACTTGGTATTACACAGGCTTTCCTATCTTAAATTAAAAAAAAAAATTTAATAGAAAACTTCAACCAAGCACTTTATAAAACTGAAAATTAACTGTGGTTAAATTCTTTGTCTTCTTGCTTCAATTCTCGTTGTGAACCAACTATCAGTGTCAAAAGTAGGCCAGCAGATGAGACAAAAGGGCCCTTAAAAGGAAACTAGAATTATTCTGGTTTGATGTTTGTTTTGGGGCATCTTGCTGGTGCTCAAGAGTTACTCCTGGCTCTGCACTCAGGAATCACCCCTGGTGGGATGCTGGGGACTGAATTCAGATTGGTCAAGTGTAGGACAAACACACTCCCTTCGATGCTATTGTTCCAGTTTCTCAAGTTATCTTGTACACTTGCTCAGAAGGACAGCTGAGCACTAAGATATTCTGGTTGAATTACTTTCAATATAAAATAATTACGAACCAAGCCTTCATTCAATAGGAAAGAACTATTTAATACCAGAGTTTGAATAACAGGAAACATTTTCCTAATTTTTGCTTTTTAAATTCTCTAGTAAGGAAACTATGTCATGCTAGTTCTCACAATGTTTGACATGTTTCTTTTTGCAATACATTCCTAGTGTCTAGATAAAATTACTTGGATACTCAAATAGTCCCCAAGGATCCTAATAACTCAATGAAAACCAATACTTTTAAATAAAAATGTATTCTCTTTATTAAAAAATTACACACATACACACAGAATTGTAGATATATTTTAGAATACTACCACCTTTCACTTTTGTCCAATTCTACATTCTATGTCACTTGATTCCTAGTTAACCAGATATAAATATATAAGAATCTCATATCATAGATACCACAAAGTGTTCCATCAAATTCTTGAAGTGACTGAACGAAATCACAAGCACACACTTAGGAGTCAATATTTATTCTGATTAATATTTTTTAAAAAATTTTAACAGATTTAATTTATGTAAGGAGAGCTAATTTATTAAACACTTTACAGGTTTTTCTTTCCACAGAGTAACACGGTTAAGTAGCAAAATAATACTTGGCACAGTTATAAATAAAATATAAAATAAAAAAATATCCACAGCTTAAGAATAATGATGCCATTTGATATCATTAATAATTTCAAATTCCTGGAAACAATCAAAATATGAAGGGGGGAACCTCACAAGAAGTAATGTTCAGAGCTGAGAAAAATATTTTCCAAAGCTCAAAGAAACTACTCCCCAAAGGACCACCTTCACACACAACTCCCGGAACTGGGTTGACCTAGCTCCAACACACAGGACTGATAAGGAACTGAAGAGACGGCTCATTCGATGCTGCGTCCTGACCCTGCTCAGGTCTGACAGAGTCCAGCAGCACAAGAGCAGGTCAGTGCTGAAGCATTCACACTGCTGACACTGCCTTTCACTTACATCTAAGGTCAAGCTTCCCCTCTATTTAACCTGGAGAGATCTCCCTCATTCTGAAGAATATTGTATCTACAGAGAAAATGGTAACAACACTCTGAGGAAACCACCACCATATTCAACTGTTAATAAAAATGCAGTTGATAAAAATTGCAACTGAGTCTTCAGGTGAAGTGGCTCAAAATACAAAATAATTAAAACGAAGTCTAGCCTTTTATAAATAACCTTGAATTCAAAAATTATCTAAAATTTCCCCCAATTAGTAGTCAAAACTAGCAGACATTTGTAAAGTTAACCAATTTTTTACATTCTATGACAAAATGGCACAATGCTATCGCCACCCCACTCCCATTGCTGCCCTGTTCAAAAATAAAGCACATATGCCAATTTTCTAATAGTAAACACTCACATACACGAAGGGTCGTCAGTTTAAAACATCTTCTAAATGTGTGACTTATGGTCAAAGAAATTATATAAAAAATGACTTGGAAATACTGAGCATCAACTATATACATCTTCACTTCTCCTTTTCCTAAGGCAAGGGGCGGGAGTACCACAGGTTTGCTGAGTATCTGTCGTCTGTGCGTGGTACAGGGGATACTAATTTTACTGAGACATGCAGCAGCCTTGCAGGGTATAATGCCTATTAACAGCAATATTGAGGGTCCCTAGAAGCTTGTTAGTTATCTCCCTTTTCTTTTTTGGTTGTAGAAAAATGAAATGAGCAGCTTTAAATAGACTAAACACATATGTAGACACAAAGAAAAAAACTATTCGATAAATTATTTATATACAAATACACAATCTTTACACAGGTTGAGGGTCAGCCATAGGGGCGCCCACCCTTGCCCCACACTATCCAGCCCATGCCCTCTCACGACTCCCACAGGGTGCTCGAACCACAGCTGAGACAGCACTTCAAAGGCCTGAATTTCAAAAGTCTCCCTCTGTAAACAGTGTCTATGGAAGCAGAAACGAAGAGTTCTCGATGAGGATGAAGATGCCACCACAGAACTGATCAGTGCATCACGTGGAGCAAGATTGCTCTGAAATTACTTCTGAGTGGTAATGAATTTCAAAACACTCCATATAGAGAAAAGCTGAGATTATCTTGGGAAACAAATTCTTTTGGACAGATCATTTAAAAAAAAAAATCACGCTCCATTTTTAGTTAAACGCCATTATCTTGCCTACTCTTTATAGCTCAGAATTTTAAAAGTAAATCCACTCTTCTCTAACAGTTTTGCATTAACTTATTTTGCCATTCCTTATAAATGGAACTGTCTGCACAACAAATTAAATTTATGCTGTAATGAATAATATGCACTAGTATACATTCTATGAGGTGTATCATGCACTTAGTAAGGCTTTTCATTTTCAGTTTGACAAAATAACATGACTTACTATACTCATGCAAGTGCTTTATGATCAGACCATAGAACCTCAGAGAAAAGTTACAATAAATTATCTGACTGAACTAGAAATAGATCAGCATTTTAATAGCTGATTGCAAAAAATATTGTTAGCACATTTTTGGGGGTGAACATTATTTTCTTGTGCCTTTGAAGACACTGTTATGTAAAACCTCAGAGCAAGGTTACAATAAATTATCTCACTGAACTAGAAATAGATCAGCATTTTAACAGCTGATTGCAATAAAATATTGTTAGCACATCTTTTGGGGTGAGCGATTTGCTTGTGCCTTTGAAGACACTGTTATGGTAGATCCCTAATAAACCGACATGATTTTCATCATAATATTTATATGTATATTTTGAAATGTATAGAATACTTGTCTGATCAATGGAGACAACATTTCCTGGAATTAAATGCACTGCTATAGGTAGACTGCATTATAAAATTGAGCTTTACCTAGAACTGAACATTTATTATGAGCATGCCATGTTTGTCAAGAGAATAAGTTCACTCTCTTTCCATAAAAAAATGGAGCAAAAGCAAAAAGAACAAAACCAAAAAGTGGAGTGTGTTATGAACTTCCACAAAAGAACCATTCAAACTCAGTTTAGGATCTGCATTCTCCGCAGTGGCAGTGTGTTCTGTCCATGTTTACTTCATTAATAAAAAAGTGTTGGGGAAAAAAAAAAAGTGTGATTTTGATTGTTAGCCCTACACATAGCATGCTATTGTTCAAATGATGTGATTCTAATAGAGAGAGAAAAACAGTGAGAGAGAGAGAGAGAGAGAGAGAGAGAGAGAGAGATGTAGATGTAGACAGACACAATTTCCAGGCACCACTCAGCAATACACATCAGAGGATACAGATGGCACTACACGAGCTGGTACCCAGACCCGGATATTTGGTCATACTCTATTGTGTACTGCCTGGTCCAATCCACGACCACAGGGCGGAAGAGGCCACAGCATCGGAATTCAAAGAAGTCTATGATATTCCTTACACATCCATGGCTGGAAATGCCCCCAGAAAGAAAAAGTCTGTTAGTACAATGCTTTGCAATATAAATTATGATAGTAAAGATTTTTCTCCCCAAAAACTTAAGATATTCAAGTCACTCATCCAAAAAAGTTTTCTTCTGACTAAATAATTTATATATGGATTCCTGTTTCATCACAGTTCTGCCAACACGTTTTTCCTTTAATTAAAAGTTTTAATTTTAAAAATTAAGTTTTTCTTTTGTTAATTTATTGAGTTATACAATTGGGAAGTTAGATATACATTTCTGTATTTCCTCCATCAATGCAATTTTTTGATAAAACTATTTGTGATTAATGGCAACAGACTACATCCAAAACTGAGAAAATCAAAGGCATCATAATTACAAATAGCATGAATTTGGCAGTGAACCTAAGAGTAACTTTTAAACATAAAGTTCAAGAAACATGTAGTCATACAGCACTAAAAAAAGGCTACTTGAAGGTAGTAGACAGCAGCTTGTGAAACAAGCTAAAACTTTTATTAAACACTTCAAAAAATTAGGAAAATACTGTTTATATTACAATCTGCACACAAAATTTAAATACGTATATTTCAACTATGTATAAAGGATATACTAAATGTATATGTTATATGATGAATTCTAAAGTTAGAGTGGCCTAACCAATGCTAGCTCTGAAAAATCTTCAATTCAATAGGATTTACAAACTATTTTGACCTAAAGAAATATTCTCAATATCCCAATATCCTTAAGAAAATGTTTCTTTTAACACATTTACTAAGCACTCAGAAATAAGGAAGACAGTGAACTTATATACGTACTTGAATGGGCTTTCAATAGACGTGGTTGTGACTTTAAAGTGCTTGTACCTTCTAGCATTCATTCTCTCATTTGTAGTGATGCCCAAACAGGAAATCTAGAAGAGAAAGCAAATCAGTAACCGTGACTCTCAATATTTAATGTAGAATAATTTAGTTCTCAAGAGGACAGAAAAAGAAACAAACTCTGGTTGTGGTTTTCCATCAGAAGATTAAAGCAGTTTACACAGAGTCATTCTGGCCTTGAAAAGCAGCATGTTAGTTAACAGAATCAAGTGTAAACTCAGGCTCACTCAGGCATGGGACTACAGATGTAGCCCACAATCTCTGAGACTCAAACTCACTCAGCCAAGGGGCTATAGTCACAGAGCAGTTTGTAAGACTCAAACTCACTCAGCCATTGGGACTACAGGCGCAGACCAATCTACCAGTCCTTTAAAAAATGAGGTTCACATCTGTGGGGGAGCTATATGGTGCTACAAATACACCCTGTGACCCAGGCTGGCCTTGGGCCTTGGGGCTCCCTCTGAACTCTGAGAGCAAGTTTTTGGTTTTGTTTTAAATTCTTCATTACAAGGGTTCTTAAATTGTTATTTGTGAATAAGGAAAGATTACCATAAAAAAACCCACTAACTGTGCTTACAAACCCAATTAGATTCATATCTTTCAGGAACAACAAAAACAATGGAACATGGTCAGTAGCAGGATCAAAAGCGCAAACATGAGAACTGAGAGAAGGAATGGAAAGGATGAGGTGACTAGAGGAAAATGGGAAACTAATGCTTCCAAAATATCAGCCAACTACAAAGCCACTGAAAACCCCACATCCACGCAGAAAAGCAGAGAGCCAGAGGCCTCTGCACATACCTGGTACATTTGGCACATGAGCAGCACAGCAACCCACATGAAGTGGAAAATGCTATTGAGAAACATCCAGAACATCCAGGGCGAGCATGTGGCGATCTGTGTGATGTACGTCCAGAAGCCATCCTGGGTGTAGGTGGTCTGACAATGAAGACCCCAGTCTGAAAGCAGAAAGAGTGCTTAGAAGCATACATCAAACACCACCCAGATTCCCAGACACACTGACCTATACACCACTTAAAAAACATGACCTAGATTTAATAGACAAGGCTAAATTTTATACTCTTAACTAGCTCCATTATAAATTAGTGAGCAAATTTATGAAAGGAAAAAAAAAAACTGTATTGCATCAATCAATACACAGCTTTTTAAGTTGCTCTTAATCTTTGACTGAACTTTTTTGCTCTCTACTGAAAAAGAGCAGTCTTCTTGTTCCTAAAGTGGCTATCTGGGGGGATTAGGAAATCAATCACCTGAGACTTTATATTCCTCTTTTTGTTTTGTTTTGTTTTTGTTTTTGAGTCACACTCGGCAGGGCTCAGGGGTTACTCCTAGCTCTATGCTCAGAAATTGCTACTGGCAGGCTCGGGGGACCATATGGGTTGCTGGGATTTGAACCACCAACCTTCTGCATGCAAGGCAAACATCTTACTTCCATGCTATCTCTCTGGCCCCGATTTTATATTTCTAAGACAGGATCTAACACCACTTTATGCTAAGTACCACTACCAAATCCCAAACATAGTAACTTATTTAAACTCTTTCCAAATTATGTTGAGATACAATTTTAAACTCAAAAATGCTAAATGAAGTTGATAATTAAATGAATGACTATTCATTCTTAAGGAGTACCTTCTAATAGCCTTTGTTATTAATAGCAATAATTATACTCTACTTTTTAATGTGTCTAAAATAACACATTTTTCAGGACACATGATGAAGGATAGTTCACTTAAAAATCTGTTGCTTATAATACAAGCTTAACATATTTACAGTCCACATTTGATAGTTCTATATCATTTTTATGTTCTCCCTTGCATAAGGTACTCCAAAGCACACTTTTTTTAACTGAAAGACTCCTGTCATTGCCATTTCTATTCATATGGAAAGTACAAGTGTCCAAACATTGTGTTTTAAAAAAACTAAAAAGGAACATAATCGTACTCACAAGAAATACATCCATAAATCATCCAGCAGATCATGAAAAGCAAGAAGAACAGGTAACCCATAAAATACCTATGGTTCCCTGCACCTAAAGAACAACATAGAAGAAATTTTTCTCAGCTAAAGGAAAAGCAAAAATTAAAAACAAACAAACAAACAAACAAAAAACTATAAATAAACCTGTGGAAAAGGGCCCATGGGAGGGGGACACGTCACAAATCCAAGACACTTGGACAATTGTCACATACATGAACTATTTACCATTTTTTTTTCTTTTTAAATCTGTTTTATTTTTGAAGTGCTAGGCCTGCCCAGAAGTGTACGGGCTGAGAATAGGGGCATGCACACTGTTGAATGGAAGCTGGGGTTTCTGAATACAAGGCATGTGCTAATATCCCTTCCAACTGCCACCCTACTCCAAGAAAACAGTGCTTTAAAAGTCTTAAAATAAACACAAAAGATGTGATGCTTGCAGATTAACTGCCTGAAGTTGAAAAGGTCTACTGAACCCAATAAAATATGCTTGAGTTTTAATTCTCCTACCTGGCTTTGTTAGGTTTAAAAATAAACCAATTTTAACACAGAATGATCACACCACACTCATTTGTGAGATGTGCACGCACACACACACACACACACACACACACACACACACACACACACAGTATGGTAATAATACACCTAGACAATACAGACAATGGCCAGAAGGACTAGTCACTAGTCTATTTAGTAGAAAGTTTGCCACAAAGTGCAACGAGTGCAGTTAGGATAGAGAAGAGACTACTAGGACAATGAGAGTTGGAAATGATTATTCTGGACAAGAATTGGTTGCTTAAAGAAGAGAAAGTGATATGTGTAAGACCTCTTCAGTAACAATATTGCATATTATAGTGTATAAAAGGAAAAAATAAAAAGAAAGAGAGAAAAAATAGAAGAAAAATGCTTGCCACAGAGGCAGGCAGGGAGGAGAGCAAGAAGCAAACTGGGGACATTGGTGGTGGAAAATGTGTACTGGTAATAGTGTTAAACATTGTACAACTAAATTCAATCATTAAAAACTTTATAACTGATAAAAAATATATTTTAAAAAGAACACTTGTTTTAGCTTTAGTTTTTTTGTTTTCGTTACGCTGAGGGGTTACTCCTGGCTATGTGCTCAGAAATCGCTCCTGGCTTGGGGACCATATGGAAAGTGAGGGATCAAACCACGGTCCATCCTAGGCTAGTGCGCACAAGGCCAACACCCTACCGCTTGCACCATGGCTCTGGCCCCTAGGTTTAGTTTTATACTTGTATAAAGCAGTTTTTCAAAAGCTTTCCCCAAGCTTTTTTATACACACTATTTTCCTGCTGTCACCTCATAAAATATCCAAGAATATCTGTCAGATCACTTAGTTCAAATCCTTAAAATAAATCATTAAAGTAGGGGTGGGTGCGACAGCATAGTGATAAGGCATTTGCTTTGCTCGCGGCCAACACAGGATAGACCCTGTGTTTGAATCCCGGCATCCCATATGGTCCCCCGAGCCTGCCAGGAGCAATTTCTGAGCACAGAACCAGGAGTAACCCCTGAGCGCTGCAGGGTATGGCCCAAAAACAAACAAACAAAAATCATTAAAATAGCTATGCAAAAAAAAAATAGTTACGCAGTTCTTAATCTGTCTTTCTTCTTTCCCTCTGCAGGCAATATCCTTGTGAAATTGAGGGAGAGAGCACTTCCTACTGGCTAGCTCAGAAGACCATATACCAGGGTTCAAACCTAGATCAGCCATGCAAGGCAAACACCCTCTCTAATGTACCTGAAAATGTTTTTCTTGAGATAAGTTTCAACAGTATTTCCTTGGGACAGGTGAAATAGTACAGAGTGGTGGGGCACTTGCTTTCCAAACTGACCCAGGTTTAATACCCAGCATCCCATATATTCCCCCAGGGCCCACCAGAAGTGATCCTTGATCCCAGGAATAAACCCTGAGATTACCAGGTATGACCCCAAATAAAAAAACTAATAGTAGTTCCTTCTTGATTTACTACAATTCAGTGGAGAAATTTGGGAACGAAGACACCAGAAATACCTGACACAGAAAACTGTTCTAAACACTGACTTTATTAACTACCCCACCACAATCAAGGTACTGACTGGTTTATCCCCCAGAATATATAAAGGCTGAGGGTGGGAGGAGGCAGGCTTGACCGTAGAAGAAGGCAGGAATAAATGCTCTTACTTAAATGTTGGACCTTTAAATATAAATGAATGATATATTTACAAAATTTATACGAAAACTTACCTACACAATTACCCACCCAAGGGCAATGATGATCAAATTTTGCTATACAGCGGTTGCACACGCCACAATGTTTGGACCGCACAGGTTTCCGTATCTGTTAATAAGCATTGTTAAAAGATTAGGAGAGGCACTATATGGCAGATGAAAGAAAGCTAGCAGTATTTCCTCTAAGTCAAATAAAAATCAAGATAAAAGGGTGAGACTACTATAGAATACAGACTCGGAAGGACAGAGCAGAGCCATCAGTTAACAAACACAGCAAGAATCCAAGATCAATTCGATGATGATATGAAAGGTACTGCACTTAATTATATTACTTAAATTTTTAAATAATGAAAAACATTCCTCAGGCTTCCGAATTCAATTTGTGATTACTTATAGTGATCAATCTATTGTGATTGTATTATCACTTGTCCCCAAATAAAACTATCTTTTAAAAGGCCAGATTAAAAGTTAATAAAGTTTCCTTTGAAAGCTCAAAATTAGAAAAACAGACACTTCCAAGTGAGTAATATCAGCAGAAACATGTTTCTCTAGTGAACACACTCACTTCGGAACCCTGAAGTGCAGCCTGCTTAGGTACTGCCTGCAGCCCCTGCTCTGCGCACAAAGCATGAGGTCCTCCTGTGGCCTGGCAGCCAATGCAGAATCCATGTCTGTGCTGCTCTACTCAATCTCCATACTGAGAAATATGCGGCCCTCTCTTACCTAGTCAGAACTTGGCAGGGAGCCCAAAAGGGGTCTGTAACATGTGTATTTGCTGAGTCATATTTTAAAGGAGAAAGCAAGAGATCTTCGGGGTAACTAGGAACAAAGTGGTCCTTGGAATCAGAAATGGAACAAGGCTGCCCAACAGGAGTAGGAGATGAATTTCCCTCCCCACAAAATAGGCTAAGAGTCATTTCGAGGCAGGGTCAAACGGAAAAACTGCCCCACCCAAATCAGGCCGGTGAGGGGAGAGGGGGGATAAGAATGGTCTCTACCAAACAGGTACTGCAGAATATACTGAGGTCCAAGCTTCCCGTTTCTGCAAGTTCGACTATTGTCTGTGAATTGAAGGGAGAAAAAGTGATTAAGAAGTTTATATTTATTAAACAAAGTTCAAGTACTACTATCAGTATGAATCAATAATTCATGATGTTCAGTTTTATTTAACCAAGTTTCCATCACAATACAAAATAATTTGCTTTTGCTTTTGTTATTTCATTAGCATGAATGAAAATGAAATGAATAAAACATTTCATTATTTCACTTTGTTACATTATAATTAAGGGACATTTCTTTCTTAAATATAACACAGCACTGAACTGAGTTATAGGAATACCCCTCTGGCAAATGAAGCGAAATCGATCCTGCTCAGATTACAAAATGAAAATAAACCTAAATTTGGGGCCAGAGAGATAGCACAGTGGCAGGGTGTTTGCCTTGCACGCAGCTGATACAGTACAAAAGATGGTTAGAATTCTGGCATCCCATATGGTCCCCATGCCTGCCTGGAGCAACTTCTGAGTGCAGAGCCAGGAGTAAATCCCTGAGTGCTACCAGGTGTGACCCCAAAACAAAACAAACCAAATAAAACAACAACAACAACAACAACAACAAATAAACCTAAATTTAATGTAAAGAATACAGAGATTTTGGAACCACATTATTTATTTTGAATTTTGGAGGACACCCTTTAATGCTCAGGTGCTCCTGGCTCTGTGCTCAGGAGTCATTTCTGGCCATCAGTGGTGGGGGCAAAAAAAGATACTGGGAACCAAACCTAGATAGGTTAGCCGAATGCAAGGCAAATGCCTTCCTCACTGTGCTATCCCTCCAGTCCAAAAACAGCATTATGACAAAGAAAACCTAACAAACAAGCAATTAAGGCCCAAAGACTTAAGTATCATCAGGATAGTGACCTCTGGGAACCTTAGAAAAAGATTAAATCAGCAGAATCCAGCCAGACTGGAGTGACAGCACAGTGGGGAGGAACACAGGAGTTTGCTCTGCAAGCAGCTGGCCTGCATTCAATCCCCAACATCTCATATGGTCACCTAAGCCCAACAGGAGGGATTCCTGAGTGCAGAGCCAGGAGCATGGATTTATGTGCATACACCCCCACCAAAAGAAAGAATCCAGCAGTGTTTCTGTCAAGAGCGACAGGAATGGTTAAAAGATGTGTTGTGTTGTGTTTTCAAAGACTAGGCAATTTTAAAAATAATCTTAATTTACATTGCATCTGTGAATTATAAATTTATATTCCTAAGTACCTGGATGAAAGGAGTACCCTGGATCACAGATAGAAATATTTGTTACTGAATAATGTCACCTGCTTTCTCAATCCATACACTTATCTCGTAGATACTGGGGAGAAAGACTTGGACAGTCACCCAACAAACACATGGTAGAAAGCCTACAATATATTTTCCAGACCTTTATGCAGATATTTACCAGACAAAATTCTTCCCTAAAAGCAGTGATGGCAGCTCTACAAATTGAGAGGAAAAACAAGTTCTACTGCCATTGAGGCCAGAGGGCAACCACTACATAAAAGAACTGTGAGCTCAAGCTGCACCTATGGATAAGGGAGGCAGACTGGCTCAGTGTGGCCCGAGCACTCCATGTCCCAAAGACAGGATCTCTGGACAGGTACAGGATCATATTACTTGGTTGTGGATCACCTGCTAACCAATGCTGGCTGCTGGGTTCCCAAAGGACAAGTGCAAGGCATGATGGGGGTGAGAAGAATGAGCAATATAAAGCAATATGAAGACACAGGTAACTGGAACACATAGGGAGAGCAGAGGGAAGCAGTGAGGTGTAGAAAAACCATAACTGGGCATCAAATCAGGGACTAGAAGGCAGAAAATTCAGAAGTTCACAGCGAGACAGGTAGGCACAGGTTTGAGTGTGTGTGTGTGTGTGTGTGTGTGTGTGTGCATGCATGTAACACTGCACAGTAATAGCAAAAAGGAACACTGCAGCCATATTACTAAAACTGTGATAATATTACACACACATACATACACACACGATGCTTTCTTTCCATAAAAATGACTGCTGTGACTGTCACAGCAAACAAAATGAAGGCAATGGCACAAGTGAGTCAAGTATCATTTGACAATCAAACACATGTGACTAGTTCTGAAGAATAGACACTACCTTTTTCTTCTGTTCCTCTGTAGCTTTAATAATCCCTGGATCTGACTTCCAAGATTTTCCAAAATTGTAGAAAAGTGCAACACTATTGGCAAGGAATGGAAGATGAATAAATAAAAAATTGAGATGTGCCTCAAGTTAAGGAATCAAAGAAGTAATGACAAATGTACTGCTAAGGCAGGTAAAATGATAATCTACAAAATTGTACCACCAGAATACCTACCAAATAAAAAACCACAAAGAGGCTAATTACACCAAAATAGATTATACCTACTATATAAGCTGGCTTATCTAAAATACTGTAACAAATATTCTTCCATTAGGTTCCTATAGAGAAAGAAAAAATGAGACTTCTTTAGAAACTTAAAGTTCTATAGACAATTTTTATGTAATCAATACATTAAAAAATTAAACACATTCTTGAATAATTAACAATAGGATAGGAAACACTTTTGTAGGCATTGTCAGATACATTTATAGGTATTTTTCATGGCAGATGCCTTACGAGTTATACTAGCTCTCAGGCCCTCTAATACAGTATTGATACAAGCAAATAGATAGATACACAGAATAAATTATAGGAAACATAGCAAGGCTGTTACTTCCAAGTGTAGAATGAGAACTGTGGTACATATAAACAATGGAATATTATGCAGCTGTCAGGAGAGATGAAGTCATGAAATTTTCCTATACATGGATGTACATGGAATCTATTATGCTGAGTGAAATAAGTCAGAGAGAGAGAGAGAGAAAGACACAGAATG
This sequence comes from Suncus etruscus, assembly GCF_024139225.1. NCBI lineage: Eukaryota > Metazoa > Chordata > Mammalia > Eulipotyphla > Soricidae > Suncus > Suncus etruscus. The sequence continues at coordinate 72,990,389 of NC_064858.1, forward strand.
GTCTCACTCATCTATGGGTTTTAAGAAAAATGAAAGACATTCTTGCAATAATAATTTTCAGACACAAAGGAGAGGAGGGCTGGAAGTTACAGCTCACCTCATGAAGCTCACCACAAACAGGGATGAGATTAGTTAGAGAAATAAATACATTGTGAACTATCCTAACAATGAGAATGTAAGAGGGAAATAGAAAGCCTGTCTAGAGTACAGGCGGGGGTTGGGTGGGGAGGAGGGAGATTTGGGACATTGATGATGGGAATGTTGCACTGGTGATGGGTGGTGTTCTTTACATGACTGAAACCCAAATACAATCATGTATGTACTCAAGGTGTCTAAATAATATAATATGTCTAAATATATATATATATATTATAAAAAAGCAGAGCCATAAATACTCTAGTGAAAAAATAAGCTGACCACTTGTTAACACATAGTGTACTTATATAATGTACTACTAGTAAATAGGTAAGAACTAAACTTAAGATGGTATCTTTAATGACTTCAGAAGAAAGCACATTCACATACATACAACACACAAAACAGACAAGAGGACTTCTGGCAATATCTTTAGAATTCATGAAACTGATGATTAGATCCAGTCATAGAGTGAAGCTTGGAAGACCATCAGCATGAAAGTAGGGGAGAAATGGAGCAAGAGACAATTAAAGGGGGAAAAGCTTATGAGGAAAACACATCAGAGAATGAAGATCATTTTACAATCCTTTCATTTTACATATATAATTATCCCAGTTCCTCATATAAGCTCATTGTTTTAAAAACTTTAAATATAAATAGATAAAAAATATTGGGGGGGGCAGCAGTAGGGTGTTTGCCTTGCATGTGGCTAACCTAGGAAGGACCAAGGTTCAATCCTCTGGCATCCCATATGGTCCCCCAAATCAGGAGCGATTTCTGAATGCATAGCCAGGAGTATCCCCGAGCATCACTGGATGTGGCCCAAAACCAAATAAAACAGAACAAAATATATTTTGGGGAAAATTTTCAAATCATTAATAGTTCAAAAGTGGTATCAACAAAATCAACAGTAGGACTATATTGGCTATAATAGTGAGGTTTAGAACTGCCAAAGATTAAAAATGTAGTCAGTGAGTGATTTTTTTAACACAAAGAAAATGAAACAAAATAATGACTGTTTTAAACCTACTATCCAGCAATAATTAACCACTGCTAAAATTGCATGTGTTCATTTTCCCAGCTCTCACCTTTGTACAGTTTTAAAATCAGATTGTGTGAATAAACTTTAGCATTCTTTCACCTAATATGTCCTAAGCATAAACCCACATTTTACTGATGAGGGCTGGAGAAATAGTACAGCAAGGAGGGTGCTTGATGCCCCCACCCCCAGTCAGGAGTGAGCCTGAGTATAAAGTCCTGTGTGCTAGTCCCCCAAAAAAGTTTTTTTTTTTTTGGTTTTTGGGTCCCACCAGGCCGTGCTCAGGGGTTACTCCTGGCTCTATGCTCAGAAATCGCTCCTGGCAGGCTTGGAGGACCATATGGGATTCCGGGATTCAAACCACCATCCTTCTATATGCAAGGCAAATGCTTTTACCTCCATGCTATCCCCCCCAAAAATGTTAATGTATATTTTATCCTTAACACGATTGATAAAGCCATCTCCCTATTCAAACTGGATATTTTATTTTCCCAATTTCTCCCTACTATAATACTAAGATAAACAGCCTTGTAAATAAATCTTGGACTTTATTTCTGATGATTTACTTATCAATGATTATGACATAAAAGAGTATTACTAATGTTGGGATCACGTTGGCTGTACTCCAGAATTTACTCCTGCCTCTGTACTCAGGGCCCATATGTGGTGCCAGGGTCCAAACCCAGGCCAGCTTCATGCAAGGCAAACATTCTACCCGTTGTGCTATCTCTGGCCCTGGCAAGCACTATTGTACTTCCATTGTCAATTATTCTGTAAACAGGTAAGAACTCGGTGAGAGTTAAGAACTTCTTCCCACAGGTTTTGTACGTTCTCACAAACTAAACTGAAAACATCATTCTGAAAATTTTTTTTTTTTTTTAGTTTTTTTTGTTGTTGTTGTTGTTTTTGGGTCACACCCAGCAGTGCTCAGGGGTTACTCCTGGCACCACGCTCAGAAATCGCTCCTGGCAGGCTCGGGGGACCATATGGGATGCCGGGATTTGAACCAATGACCTTTTGCATGAAAGGCAAACGCCTTACCTCCATGCTATCTCTCCGGCCCCTCATTCTGAAATTTCACAGGGCCCAGGTACATGGTTCTTTCAGAACATAAACAAAGGTATTATCATTATATTAAACAATTAGACATCAAAGTGTGTTGTGATTTCATTACTAAACAGCTATACAAATCAGATGTCTACAGTTCTATTAAATCTCGTCCTCTCCAGAATTCTCTGAGGCTGAACGTCGATCATCCTTCCATAAACTGAACATTCTTGGGACCAGAATGCATACAGAGAGTACTAGTGTTAATTCCCAAGTCTCAAATAAAAATGCATCAAGTAAAGAGATGGAAGGGGGGTATTCCAGGAAAAATGTTCAGGGGATCATACCCAAAACCTCCACATGCAAAGCCCTGAATCAGTGGCAACTCTCATCTCCTAGAGTTAGGATTCTTACACTGTAACTGTCGGGGGTGGGGTGTACTTGGTGGGGCTGCATAATGCTGGGCAAGCCAGGCAATGTCTAGACTGAGAAGACAAAGGCATGCACAGTTCAGACAACTGACTAAAACAAGTAAAATGGGAATTATCTGTCAATTTATTTTAAAGACAAAACTAATTAAAGAGAAAGTAAAATAGATTTGCTTGTTCTGGTTCTCTCTAAAAATCTACCTCTCAGGACTAGAACAAAAGCACAGCAGGGAGGGACACAGCCCAATCTCTGTATTCCATGCATCCCCAAACCCACCAGGACTAATTCCTGAGCATCACTGGGTGTGCCAAAACAACAAAAACAAACATAAAAATCTACCTCTCAAGTTCTCAATTCCCAATGCATTGGGAATTCTCAACTGCATTATAGTTAATATTTTATACTATTTCCAAATAAAGAAAAATGCAAATTATGTCATATAAAAACTACCTTGGAGGGGCCGGGCGGTGGCGCTGGAGGTAAGGTGCCTGCCTTGCCTGCGCTAGCCTAGGACGGACCGCGGTTCGATCCCCCGGCGTCCCATATGGTCCCCCAAGAAGCCAGGAGTAACTTCTGAGCGCATAGCCAGGAGTAACCCCTGAGCGTCACAGGGTGTGGCCCAAAAACCAAAAAAAAAAACAAAAACAAAAAAAAAAAAACTACCTTGGAAAAAGGTGTTATTATCTTGTAATTTATCGATTTTCCTATTCTATTTAAAATGCATTAAGCAAATGTCTATAATTATTTTGAGATAAGACTATAACTTCTTTCTTAACCATAAAATTTATTGTCCAATTTAGGAAATAAAGTTAGTAAATATGTCTGGAATAACAAAGTCATTTTAGAGGTTGGTGCTTTTTCTAATTTTTAAATAGTGACATGATGAAAACAAGCAGATTGCTTTTCTCATACCAGAAGTTCCAGAAAGACAATTCTAATGCTTAATAAATCCTTAAAGAACAGTTTTTATTGTCAAAAGGCATTGAAACTGCCACATGGAGCCATTTCCACAGATACTGGTGCCAGGAAAGTATTACACTGTCTTGGAGTAATCTTGTAATGTTATAAAAATATAATAAGCACAACTCTGCATCTTAGTCTCAAAAATAACTCTATCTCTCTGAAATACAAAATAATTTAATAAAAAAGAAAACAGTAAGAGGCAAGAAGGGAAGTGAAACCAAGTATTTATTAACCCACATCATGACAAACAGGAGACAGTCACTGAAATCTGAAATCTGCCAATCAGATGTTTTTTTTTTTTTTTTTTTGTTTTTTTGGGCCACACCCATTTGACGCTCAGGGGTTACTCCTGGCTATGTGCTCAGAAATCACCCCGGCTTGGGGGGACCATATGGGATGCCGGGGGATCGAACCAAGGTCCGTCCTATGCTAGTGCTTGCAAGGCAGACACCTTACCTCTAGCGCCACCTTCCCGGCCCCCAGATCTGTTTTAAACAGATTTTATAGTCATGTAATGAAAACAATTTAATCAGTTTCTATGAAAGGGATCTTTATTATAATAAAGTAGGATCTCTTGCTAAGATTAAACCTTTCCCACATAAATACACTTAAAAGTTTGTCACTAATCTTATTCTCTGATATGACATGCATGCACATTCATACATTCTGAACAGATTATGTTCCAAACTTTTTGAAAGGGCCACTCCCAACAATACCCAGCACTGTTTGGTGCTGGGGGTTCCTAAAGTCACTTTAGTCAAAAACTATATTGTGCTTTTCAAAGTAGAAAGACATAGAAATCATTTTTAAAACAACTAATAATTTACAATATATGACTTACAATGCTTTTCAATGAAGAAAAATAAAATAACTATTATCTGCACAGCAAAATTAAGTTGTGATATTAAAAAAATACTTCAGTTTTGATACTAAGCCATCAAAATCAGAGTTTCATAAAGATTCTGAAATCAGGTTTAGAAGCAAACAAATTAAGTCTGTACCTCAGCTTGACCTAAAAACACCGTTGTCAGTCATTAATACACACTGCCTCATTTATAAAGGGAGAAAACAATACTGACTTACAGGATGTTCTATAAAGTGAGTGTGAATGGTTGGGGAAAATCCCCTTAAGGGTAGCAAGCGTATACTTTAGACAGAGTGAGGCACCACATATGGATCTCAATCCCGTGACCTCACCAGGAGTGACCCCGAGCATAGAACCAGGAGTGACCCCGAGCACAGAGCCAGGAGTAAGCCCTAAGCAATGATGGGGGTGATGCCTTTCCCCAGCAATCCTCCCAAAAAAGGAAAAGGAAATCCTCTTTAAAGGTTTAGTAATAGTGACTATTATTGCTATGAAAAGCAGTTTTTAAATTCCGTCTATGAAAATGAAGCTTGAAAGCTGGTCTTGACCAGGCAGCTTGTCACTATGTGGAGCAGATCAGGGAGGAAGCCACCTCAGAGGAGGAGAGAAACAGATATGCATGGTAACCAATCAGCAAAGTATCTAAAACACTATGACTAAAAGGATGAAGTAAAACTCAAGTGCCTCCAACAGAAGCAAGGTGGGGATGGGAGTTGGGGGTGGAGTACAGGAGGGAAAGAAACTAAGGGCACTGGTAGAGGGAAATGAGCATTAGTGAAGGGACCAGTGTTGGTATATTGTATGTTGGAACTCAGTCATGAATAAACTTGTAACTTTGTAATTCATGCCAATCCCCTTAGTCAAAGCAATCTATCTATTAAGCCTGAAATGAAATTTTGAAATGAAATATTAAAAACATTATTTATGCTAGGTTCACAATGTTTACAAAAGTTTTACTGTAGTAAATAGTGAATCATTTGGTTCAGTGTTATATTATCAAATACAGGTCTAAATGAATAAATAAACACTGATTTGGATGTGACCTTCCAAAGGATATCATTCCAAAACCAGAAGAACCATGTCACATACATCCAGAATTTGGTTGCCAAATATATTCCAAGTGGCAATGCACTGTGCATTGAATGATCAAAAAAGGATCTGTAAAACACAAATTTTAAAGAGTTAAGTGGCACATTTTGCTGTAAAACAATTGAAATGCTTGCATTAAAATACTATTTTTATATAAAATGAATATGCCCAATACTAAAGGAGTTCATAATAACTCAGCAAGATCATAAAGTTCTTCTTTAGTCAGCAAGAAACAGAAGTATATTCCAGGTGCTTTGGGGATACAACTGCTTATTTTTCACCTCCCTTGCGCTGCCATAGGGATGAGGGTACAAATTCACATGGCTATCCATGGCCTCATTGTCCCTCAGGATAACACTTGATGTGAGGGTGCAGTGATCAAACCTGCAAGTTCTATCACTCAGTCACTTTCCTAGGCCTTCCATATAAAGTTTTTTGGCTTGCTTTTTTTTTATTTGGGGTGGGACGTAGGTGTTGGGCTACACCCACTGGTACCCGAGGTTACTCCTGACTCTGCAGTCAGGAATCACTCCTGGTGGTCTCAGAGGACCATATGGGAATCCATGGATGGAACCTGGGTCAGCTTCTTGCAAAGCAAATGCCCTCCCACTGTGCTATCTATCACTCCAGCCCCAAGCATTTTCTTGGTGGGGGGAGGGGGGCAACACCTGGTGGTTACTTCTGGCTCAGAAATTACTCCTAACAGGTTGAACCACATAGGTTGCCAGGAATCAAACCCGGGTTGGCTGCATGCAAGGCAAATGCTCTCCTCTGCTATGCTACAGCTACAGCTATGGCCCCTCCCCATACACTTTCTAAACATTATTTTAGGATCTTCCCATTCGCTTGAGTCATAGTTTCATTTTAGTTTATATAATAACTATCTTCTGTTTATTACCCACAAATACATATGGCTAGATGAATGAGAACAAGCATGTATTCCATGTTTCATTAATATTTCCCTGGTAAGCTTCTTTTATTTATTTTTTTTATTTTATTTTTTGGGGGGCCACACCCGGCATTGCTCAGGGGTTACTCCTGGCTGTCTGCTCAGAAATAGCTCCTGGCAGGCACAGGGGACATTATGGGACACCAAGATTCAAACCAACCACCTTTGGTCCTGGATCGGCTGCTTGTCTCTCTGGGCCCTTCTTTTATATTTTTGTTTTGGAGCCACCAGCAACGCTCAGGGGAAACTCCCAGGCTTGGGGGACCATATGGATGTCGGATTGAACCTAGGCCAGCTGTGTGCAAGACAAATGCCCTACCTGCTGTGCTATTGCTCAGGACTTTTTTTTAAAGTGAAGTAAAGCAATTTTTCTTGAACAAAATTTGCTTAGAAAGATGTAAGACGAGAAAGAGGGCAAATATGTGTTCAAGAGAGGTCAGGCTTCTCCAGAACAAAAAAAGGCCAGCATGATCTGTGTGCATTATAAATCACTTGTCTCCATGTACAGCAACTTCAGGACTCTGCATGTCAATTCTTTCCCTGTGCTCTGGGGAGAGGAGTGGGCCATATCCAACTGTGCTCAGGTGCTGCTGGGCTTTGGGACCCCAAAAGGGTACAGCAGACACTGCCGCACACGGGCTACTGCCCAACCTCTCAGGAGAACCTTAAAAATGAATCCTACTGGGCCCAGAGAGATAGCACAGCGGCGTTTGCCTTGCAAGCAGCCGATCCAGGACCAAAGGTGGTTGGTTCAAATCCCAGTGTCCCATATGGTCCCCCGTGCCTGCCAGGAGCTATTTCTGAGCAGACAGCCAGGAGTAACCCCTGAGCACTGCCGGTGTGGCCCAAAAACCAAAAAAAAAAAAAAAAAGAATCCTACTTTCTATCTTCAAGTATGCCCTACCACTTGAAAACAAGACTTCTTTCTGTGAACTCACTAAAACCAAAGAAGATATAATCCCTATAGAATGGTTAGTTCAAATATTGAGATTACTAGGAAATAAATATGTGTATTATACCTTCAGTTCAATACACTCAAATCCACTTTGTATTATGTTTCAAATTCATCGCACTTGAATTCACTTTCATTAAACTGTTTATGAACTGTATTTAGTATTTTAATATTTAACAATATTAAAAGTTAAAAATTATAATGATTTCACATATAAATTTACTTAAATTCTTTGCCTATTAAGAACAAATGGATTTTATGTAGGATAAAACTTCCATATACTGGGGCCTGAGAGATAGCATGGAAGTAGCACGTTTGCCTTGCATGCAGAAAAAAACGGTGGTTCAAATCCTGGTATCCCATATGGTCCCCCGAGCCTGCCAGGAGCCATTTCTGAGTGTAGAGCCAGGAGTGACCTTTGAGCGCTGCCAGGTGTGACCCCCCCAAACAAACAAACAAAAACCTTCCATATAGTTAAACTTCCATATATATATATAACTTCCATACACAGTTAAAAGTAACTTACTTACTTACTTAGAAAGAAACTGCACCGAAGCCCATACACCACCATACATTAAACCTTTAATGAGCCAGGAATCAATATTTAGGTCTGCTATAAATCCAACCAGCCAAATAACTAGGAAAGGAGTTCCCAGCATTACTTTCTGCCGAAATTCCTGTGCAGAAAAGACAACAACAGTAAATTAGAAAGTTTTGTATGTTCTAAGTAGTCTCACTGTCAACCACTGTGGCCATGTGGAAGCAAGAGGATGAGTCATTCACTCAAAGATGCTGATCAAATGCAGGTGCTACTAGGAGCATGCTCTGTCTCTGGTGGCAGGCATCGAAACCAATGGTTGAAATGTGTAAAAAGAGAAAAGCATAAGCAGAGAAATGAGTCTTCATAGCTATAAAAGATAACAGGATCACCTGCTAACAGAGAGGACAGAAAAGCAGCTAATGATAAACACCTCACAATTCCAAAGTACTAGAGGGTCAAGGATAAGCAGAATGACTCTTGGTCTAGGAAGGAGCTTTACCAGGTTAAGAAACCTCAAGCAGCTGAGTTGAAACAAAGGACCAACAAAGTCTTATAGCCCACAGGAGAGGTGATGTACCTGTACACACAAAAGGACAACTTCCTACTGCCCAGATGGGAAGTTCGTGCTCCCAAATACAGAATCTCTCTACTCTCCTGTAATCTTCTCTTCTGAAAAACACCATCTATTACCTGTTCCACTTAACAACCCTGGCAAAGCTTACAGTCAGTCCACAGACTCTCAAGTTATTTGAGGCAATAAAACAAATATTACAACTGTGGAAGCAGGAGAGATAGTACAGCGGTAGGACAGTTGCCTTGCATGCAGACGACCTGGGACGGACCTGGGTTTTATCCCCAGCAGCGCATATGGTCCCCGAGCCAGCCAGGAGTGACTTCTAAGTGCAATGGCCAAAAAAATAAAAAAATTTTTAAAATATTGCAACTGTGATCTAACAAAGCTCAGCACATAAATATTATTGTCCCCTATCACCACCTTTCTGAAATCTCAGATGGTATTAATTTTTTTAAAGAGCTCCTTCCACACTATGAGAAAACACAAGGCTAGCCTGGAGGAGATTTTTGGAGCATGGCATACAAGTCAGTCATCTTTTTATGAAGCTTTTACTTTCAAAAACCAATTTCACATACAGTCATAATAAATCACCCCCTTTACCAAGCCCCCCCCCACCCAGTAGCTACCATCATGGCAAACAGCATTACAATCCCCCACAGGACACTAACATAGGCACTGGTAAGTTGCAGAAAGTCTCCAACACTACAGGAATTCTTCATTCCACTTCATGGTTCCCTCCAAGAGATTAGATTCCCTTTACAGGCAACTTCATCCACATCTCCTATTAGTTTCCTGGGAATCACTAAACTGTTCTACGTTTCTGGAACTTGATCATCTTTACAACTTTTATAGATGGAATTGCTCAGCATTTAACTTTATAGTTTCCCCCTATTCAATTTTATGGAGATTAATGTAGATTATCCCACATATTAGTTTGTGTTATTGTTTTAGGATATTTCATATTATGATAACAACCATTTGTTTAGACATTTACCCAAAGATTTGAGTTAAATTTTCAATTTGGAGCTATAATTAATATTTACTATAATTACTCCAAACAGGATTTATGTGAACTTAAGTCTTCACTTGTGTAAGATAAACACCCAAGAGTGCAGTTTCTGGGTTATAGGGCTAATTGCCAGTTAATTTTTTTAAAAGATACTGAGAAACTAGTATTGCATTCTATAACCCCCAGGTACTATAATTTTGTCTTTTATTTTTTACCATCTACAACGTTCATTTTTAAAAATATCTTTATTTAAGCACCATGATTACAAACATGTTTGTTGTTGGGTTTCAGTCATTAAAAAGTACACCCCCTTCACCAACCTTCAGGCTAACAATGCCCCCAATCTCCCTCATCCCCCACCATTCCTTCCCTATCTTTGAGACAGGCATTCTATTTCTCTCACTTACTAACTACCATGTCAGCTGTTGGTGTAGTTATTTCTCTAACTGCACTTATCAATCTTTATGATAAGAGTTATATCATGGGCTGGTCCTCTACTCCTCATCGCTATTGTATCTAAGTATTATTATCATACTGTTATTTTTCTTAAATCCCAAATGAGTGAGAGTATTCTGTATCTCTCTCTCTCCCTCTGACTTATTTCACTCAGCATAATAGTTTCCATGTCCATCCATGTATAGGAAAATTTCTTAACTTCATTGTTCCTGACAGCTCCTAGTATTCCATTGTGTATATGTACCAGTTTCTTTAGCCACTCATTTGTTGTTGGGCATCTGGGTTGTTTCCAGATTCTGGCTATTGTAAACAGCGCTATAATGAAGATAGGTGTACAGAAAGTATTTTTGTATTGTGTTGTTGTGTTAATAGAGTATATCCCTGGGAGTGGTATTGCTGGATCATATTTCCAGAGTTTTTAGGAATCTCCAAATCATTTTACAGAAAGACTGGACTAGAAGGCATTCCTACCAGAAACAAATGAGAGTTCTTTCCTCCCTGTATCCCACCAGCACTGATTGTTCCTGTTTATTTTATTAATTATTTTATTTAAATTACCATGGCGATTGTTCCTTTTTTGTGTGATGTGTACCTGTTTCTGTGACATGAGATGGTACCTCATTGTTGTTTTGACTTGCATCTTCCTGATATGTAGTGATATGGAGTATTTTTTCATGTGCCTTTTGGCCATCAGTATGAAATGAACAGAAAAAAAATGTCCATTTCTTCTCCCCATTTTTTGATGGCACTAGATTTTTTTTTCTTGTTAAGTTCTGTCAGTACCTGTACATCTTATCTGGTGGGTATTGGGTGAAGACTTTCTCCCTTTCTGGGGATGGCCTTTGTAACCTAGTCACTATTTCTTTTGAGATGCAGAAGCTTCTCAGTTTAATGTAGTCCCATTTGTTTATCTCTGCTTCTACCTGTTTGGACAGTATTGTTTCCTCCTTGAAGATGATTTTAGCCACAATGTCAGAGAGTGTTTTACTTATGTGTTCTTCTATATACCTTATGGTTCTGGGTCTGACATCAAAGTCTTTAATCCATGTGCATTTTTTTTTTTTTTTTTTTTGTGGTTTTTGGGTCACACCCGGCAGTGCTCAGGGGTTATTCCTGGCTCCAGGCTCAGAAATTGCTCCTGGCAGGCACGGGAGGACCATATATGGGACGCCGGGATTCGAACCGATGACCTCCTGCATGAGAGGCAAACGCCTTACCTCCATGCTATCTCTCCGGCCCCAATCCATGTGCATTTGACCTTTGTGCATAGTGGTAGATGGAGGTCCAAGTTTACTTTTTTTTTTTTTTTTAGTTTTGGATCACATGGGTCACTCCTGACTCAGCACTCAGAAATCGCCCCTGGTTTGGGGGACCATAAGGGACACCAGGGGCTCGAACTAAAGTCTGTCCTAGGTTAGTGTGTGCAAAGCAAACGGCCTACTGCTTGCAGCACTGCTCCAGGCCCCCAAGTTCGCTTTTTTGCATGTGGCAAACCAGTTGTCCCAACACCACTTGTTGAAGAGGCTTTCTTTGCTCCATTTTGTGTTTCTTGCTCCTTTGTCAAAGATTAACTGATCGAATGTCTGGAGAACATTCTCTGAATACTCAAGTCTATTCCACTGATCTGAGGAAATTAAAGAAACAGAAACACTCCCAAATAGTTTTTTATGAAGCTAACATCACCCTAATACCAAAAGCAGAGATGATGCAAAAAAAAAAAAACCAAAACAAAACAAAACCAAAAATAAAACCCAAACTACAGACTAATATCTCTGATGAACACAAATGTAAAGAGCCTCAACAAAATAGGATCCAATGCCTCATCAAGAAGGTCATACACCATGACCTTTAATCATGCTGTTTTAATAAGTATTGCTTTGCAGCATAATTTGAAGTTAGGAAAAGTGATGACTTCCATCTTCTTTTTCTTAAGGGTTGCTTTTAGTTATCCATGGGTGTTTATTGTTCCAAATGAATTTCAGGAGTCTTTGATTCACTTCATTGAAGAATGTCATTGGTATCCTTAGAGGAATTGCATTCAATATGTAAAATGCTTTGGGGAGTATTGCCAAACCATGAACAGGGTATGTGTCTCCATTTCCTTGTGTCCTTTTATTTCTGGAAGCCGTGTTTTGTAGTTTTCTTTGTATAAGTCCTTCACTTTTTTAGTTAACTTCAATGTATTAGAGTTTCTGTGGCACTAATGTGAAATAGTCCATTTATTCTCTACATTATTTGTGTTAAGATTTTTGCATGTTAATTTTAGAGCCTGCCACTTTGCTATATGAATTTATTATTTCTAGGTTTTTGATGAGTCTTTAGAGTTTTCTTTTTTTTGTGTGTGTGTGGTTTTTTGGGTCACACCCGGCAGCGCTCAGGGGTTATTCCTGGCTCCATGCTCAGAAATTGCTCCTGGCAGGCACGGGGGACCATATGGGACACCGGGATTCGAACTGATGACCTCCTGCATGAAAGGCAAACACCTTACCTCCATGCTATCTCTCCGGGCCACTTTAGAGTTTTCTAAATATAGTATCATGCCATCTGCCATGAGAGACTGACTTCTTCCTTTCCTATCTGGATGCCCTTGATATCTTTTTCTTGCCTAATTGCTATGGCAAGTACTTCCAGTACTATATTAAATAGAAGTAGTGAAAGGGGGCAGCCTTGTCTTGTACAAGATTTTAGAGGAAAGGCTTTTAGTTCATGTTTGTTGAGTATATTATTTGTCATTCATTTGTAGTGGATGGCCTTGACTATACTGAGATAGTTCCTTCCATTCCCATATTGTTGAGTTTTTGTCATGAACGGATGTTAAATCTTATCAAATAATTTCTCTGCATCTATTGATATGATCATATAATTTTTTCTCTTGTTAATATGGTATATTATGTTGACTGATTTACGTATGTTAAACCATCCTTGCATCTCTCAAATAAAACATACTTGGTCATGGTGTATGACCTTCTTGATGAAGCATTGGATCCTATTTGATAGGATTTTGTTGAGGCTCTTTACATTTGTGTTCATCAGAGATATTAGTCTGTAGTTTGGGGTTTTTTTTGGTTTTGTTTTGTTTTGTTTTGTTTTTTTGCATCATCTCTACTTTTGGTATTAGGGTGATGTTAGCTTCATAAAAAACTATTTGGGAGTGTTTCTGTTTCTTTAATTTCCTGGAAGAGCCTGGAAAGAATTTGGTAGTTATCAAATAAAGGCAGGGGATGGGAAGGGGAGAGGGGGTCATGTTACACTGGTGAAGGGGGGGTGTTCTGGTTATGACTGTAATCCAACTACGATCATGTTACTTAAATTAAAAAATATATTTAAAAAAATAAAAGTCTGAAAGAATTCATTATCTGGGCCTGTGCTTTTGATTAACATCTTAATTTTCTCAATATTCTTTTTAGATATGCTAGATCAGTGGTGGGCAACCTTTTTTTTTTTTTTTCAACTGAGCCAAATCTCGCCAAAACCACGATTGAAATTTATTTTGAGAGCCACACTGGGCGCGCACTGACAGAGGCTAGGAGCAGAATCCTGACTCCTGGAACAGCTGCCGGTACACAGAAGAGACGCATTAAAAAGTGTAAAGAGCTGCATGTGGCTTGTGAGCCTCGGCTTGCCAACCACCGAGCTAGATCATCCTGGTTCATTTGTGGAAGATTATAAATGTCTAAGAATGTAACCATTTCTTCCAGGTTCTCTTGTTTTGTGGCAGTTTCTCAAAGTAGTCTCTGATTACCCTTTGAATCTCTGTAGATTCTGTAGTGATCTCCCCCTTTTCATTTCTAATTGGGTTTATTAAGTTTCTCTCTCTTTGTGAGTTTTGCTACTAGTTTATCGACCTTGGTTATTTTTTCAAAGAACCAACTTAATTTTGTCTCTCTCTGAATCCTGACCAGCACCCAATGTTGTCACAACTTTTCTGTGATTCTGACAAGTGAGCACATCACTCAGACCTCAAACAGCTGGAAATACAGCTTCTTCGGTTCAGGTCTATATACCCAGCATTCCTTAGGCCCAATGATGCTCAGGGGCATCAAGGGCCACAATGGCCAGTACTTGGGGAGCCGCTCCCTGCCAGAGACCAAACCCAGGACCTCACATACATACCACAAATGCTTCATCATGTTCTGTGTACCTGTCTACCTCTTTCACATCTTATCTGGTGAAATTTTTCTTCACGTCTTTAGCCCATTTCCTAAAGTGACCATTTGATTTAACTGTTAAGTTTTAAAAACTCTATTAAAGGCTATTTTTAAAAAGCTCTTTTAAATATATTCCAGAACTATATTCTAAAATTAGTCCTTTCTAGCTACGTAGCTTACAAATACTTTCTCACAATCTATTATTTTTATTTATTTATTTTTGATTTTTGGGTCACATCTGGAGGCATTCAGGGGATACTCCAGGCTCTGCGCTTAGTAATCACTCCTGGCAGGTTCAAGGGACTATATGGGATGCAGGGATTCCAACCACCATCCATCCTAGTTCGGCAGCGTGCAAGGTATGTGCCCTACTGATGTGCTACCATTCCCACCCCATAATCTATAATTTCATCTTAACAGTAGCATGTTTTTTTAAGACAAGTTTCTAGGGGCCGGAGAGATAGCATGGAGGTAAGGCATTTGCCTTTCATGCAGAAGGTCATCGGTTCAAATCCCGGTGTCCCATATGGTCCCCTGTGCTTGCCAGGAGCAATTTCTGAGCATGGAGCCAGGAGTAACCCCTAAGCACTGCCGGGTGAGACCCAAAAACAAAGCAAAACAAAACAAAACAAAACAAAAAAACCAAGTTTCTAAATTTGATACAGTCCAATTAATATCTACCTTTTAAAAAAGTAATTGGATTACACTAGGCATGCCTAGTGTAGACATGTATCCTGTCTTAATGAATTTTATAAAACAAGACTCTAAATCAGATATAGTTCAATTAATCAATATCTACTTTTTAGTTCTAAGTTTTTGGGCCACACCAAGCATTGCTCAGAGATTACTACTAGAAGGTATTAGCAGTAATTTTATCCCTCATACATTTGGGGATCAAATGGGTTGGCTGAGTGCTAAGGCAAGTGCCTTACCCCTTACTATCAATATTTACTTTGATGGACTATGTTTCTCATATCAAGTCCAACCTCTTTGCATAGAACTAGTTTCTGGCAAAGAAAAAAATTTTCTTTTTTCCCAATGTTTGACATCTGACATTTAGGTAATTTGTGTCCTAATATGAGATTTGAATAAAGATTTACTTTTATATTGCCTTGCCATGTCCCAAGTACTCTAATATGTTAAAATAACCATCTTTACTTCACTGAACTGCTTTCCCATGTTTGTTCAAAGTCAGAGGGCATTTCTCTTGAGCTCTAAACTTCCATTGGGCCTGCAGCAACAACACCATGCAGTCTTGAAATGGCAATTCACACACTGGAATCTTGAAATTTCAAGATCCTCTTCTTTTTCAAATAAATTTTTCTAGGCATTTCCAGAGAAATTTTATAATCATTTTGGTTATACAGTTAAAACTTTGCTAGAATTTTAATTCAATTGCATTCAATCTGCATACCAATCTGGGGGCAATGGAAATATCCACTGGTGAATTTCCCAGTTCATGAACAGTATATCTCTCCACAAATTAAATTTGATTTCTTTCATCAACACTAAATAAAAAAATCTTAGAATACTTATGCTGTTTATGTTTTAGTTAGATTTCTACCTAAATAAACTCAACATCTGTTCAAGCAATTTTAAGCTGTAGTATCTCCTCATTCCCCAAAAAGTGATCATGTGCTTACTCCTAGTATATAAAATAAAACAGAACTTTATCAACTTCTTACATTCTCTAGACTTAGATGACTTCTACAAATTCATTCTACAAATTTAATTTGTAGGTTTGGGGGGACATTTTTTTTAAATACAATGAAACATGTCAAACACAAGTAAGAATAACAGTATTTCTTCCTTTCTAATTGCTATGCCTTAATTTAGCTTACTAGCTCTAAATTCCAGGTTTGGGATACAGCTCAATGACAAAGTGGAACCCTTGGTTCAACCCCCAGTGGACAAAATCAAGAATTCCCCCAGCCTAACACTTTCTAAGAGCAGAAAAATGGCTCTACTCACCTTGCTCAGGGAAAGCATTCAGGCTTTCACCAGTAAGTATGATGTTAACTGAAGGCATTAGAGTTGCTCTTTACAAAATTCTGGAAGCTCACTTCTATCCCTACTTTTCTGAATTTTAATCATGAGTGGATATTGATCTTTATCAAATGCCTTTTCCGCATTTATCAAATGATTGATATAATCATGAACTCTTTCTTCTTTAATCTGTTAAAATGATACATTATATTGATTAAAATATTAAATGGTTCTGGCATCTCTGGGGAAAGACCTCATGTGGTCATGATGCATAAATGCTTTTAAATACTGTTTATTTCTATTTGTCAATATCTCATTAATGATTAGGATCTGAATGGATACTAGTAGGGCATACTGATCTATAATTTGGGCTTTTTTATTTTTTCAAAAAAGTTTTGATACTCATTACACATACTGTTTCCATTCTGTCCCTTGCCATTATATAAGCAACTGGACTATGAAGTAACAGGCAAGTTGTATTTTAGAATCCATGTTGCCAATATGTTCTTATTGGTATATTCAGGTTCTTTATATTTAATGTAAATATTAATATGCTAAAATTTAATTTTGTATTTTTGTATTGTTTTCTTTATCCAACTGGAAGACTTTTTCAAACTGCATTATTATTTACATGTAATGTTCCTCAGATTTCTTCCTTGCATAGTTTTTCTTATGGTTACTATAAATATTGCATTATATAAACATAATTTTTATTCTACTTATATTAACTGTCTAGCATAATCTGGAAAACATTGGGAGGTTTAGTAAATTGACCCATAGTTTCATTTTCCAGGACCTTTTGCTCCAAAACTTTAATATTATTCAACTTCTATTTAGAGAACTTACATATTTTTTTCCTTTTAATGTGAAGTGTTTATTATGATAATAATAGCCAGGTGAGTCAGCAGCAAAGAATGCAAAGAATTAAACTTCATAGTTTAATGCAACACTGTTGGGGTCCTGGGGGCCAAAGACCACCAGGACCAGCCTGTAGTGCTCAAAGCAACCAGGGCCACATCAGTGGTCCTCACCACCTCCAAGGCACACTCTAGGCTTTCAAAACCTCCTCGCTCAGTGCTCTTGGATGCACAAAATGCCAAACAGGGCCAGAGCTGACTTGCACAGAACCCAGGTACTATGACCGTCTCACCCCAGTGAGTTTCTGCTGGCTTTCATAAGGTTTGCTTTGTAGAGTTCCCTACTGAATCTCTCTGTTTTCCCTTTCATTCTCAGTTATCTATCCCGAATTCATTCTTTGTACTGGCCATGAGTATTACTCACACTGTACACAAGGTTAATGCTTAGCATCTAGGTAACTGGAAAAATAGCACAGTGGGGAAGGCATTTACTTTGCATACTGTCAACCCAGGATGAATCCCTGTCATCCTATATAGTCACCTGAACACCACCAGGACTAAATTCCTGAGAGACAATAGTAACCCTTGAGCATCAATGGTACGGCAAGAAAAATAAATATCACCAAATTTCTCAGCATCTATGAGATTGCTCATGTGGCTTTTGTCTTTCTTTGTGATGTGGTGTATCACCATATCTGATTCCCCTGCTATGAACCCCACATGATTATGGTGTATTTTGCACGTACTTAAATTAAGCACATTATTTATCATGAAATTATACTTCAGGAAAGAAAACATGGTTTCTATTTTTCTGATTCTATGCAGACCTATTCTGTGTCCCCTAATGCAGTCTCTACGGGACAGATGATACTTCCAGGACAGAAAACCATGCAAAACATCTGTCACACCAAACTCATCCATTTCTTCCTTTACAGCATATGTTGCCTCACTCTTTTCTGTCTGATTGGTCAATCCAATGGTAAAAGAAAGATATTAAAATCCTAATATTATAATATCACTATTCATGTTTTTCTTATTTTTTTCATATTCTGATTAACTTTGGCTACATACATTACTAAGTGTTAATTTTTGTTGTTGATGTATATTCCTTGATCATTATATAATGTGCATCTTTGTTTTTTATTACCTTTTATGCTTTTTGTCTAAATAGAAATCTGTTTTCCATTTGGTTCTCTATACTGTATTTCCTTACTCTGTTCAGATGCCACTATTTCATTTATTTAAAGCATTTCCATAATTGTTAAAGTTTTAAATAATATCTTTAATCAAAAAGCAACATTTCATCATGTTGTCGGCATCTAAAGATTATTTTCATGTATTTTTAAACCTCCTTGGTTTAATAATTGCTCTTCATCTGAAATCTGGAAATGGTGAATATTATTGCAACACTTAGTTCCACTTAAGCCTTTTGTTTTAGAGTCCTCTGACATAGCCTGGCCTGGCAAAGGAGTGAGGTCCCTTTCTCTGCCTGCCACGTGGACCCTCCCCCACCTAGAATATTTGCAGAAGAGACTCTTTGAACTCAGGGGCAAACTATAGGAGGGACTTCAGTTCTCCATGACCCAATACACCTGCCAGGATGAGTAAGGATGCCACAGTACTGTTCTCTGTGTTCTATCCAATGATAAAAGAGGGTATGGAACCCTACTAACAGTCAGTGGGGAAAGAAGACCTGGCTTTCAAAGGAAAATGATGATTACAGACTCTTCCCAGGTAGTCTGGTCTACATGGACCACAGCCACACCCACAACTTTCCACAGAAACATCCCCAGCTCCACAACTAAACATAACCAAACTGCCACACCACCAAATTTGTTTTACATCTACAGATATTGGACTGCATGGCCAGGAACAGTCCTAGGCACTTCAAAATTTGATGGGAAAGTTCCATCTACCAAGCTCAGTGAGCCTAAACAGGAACACAGAAGTTCATCTAGCACTAACCACAGTCCAGTCAATCCTCAGACATTGAAATTAGTAATACTCTGGAGAGAGTTATTTCAAATTGACTCTTGTTGATCTAAGTTTTGATAATTCCATTTACCTTGAGTTTTAACAAACAAAATCCAGTAGGCTTGTTTGCATGAAAGGCAGTCTAGGGTGGGCAAGAAATTAGAAAAGGAATATCAGTGGTGGTGGGATTAGGCTTGGAACATTTAATGCCTAAAATAACTGGAATAAAAACAACTTGATAAATAACAATGTTATCATAAAAAATTTTTAATTGAAAAAAGTAAGTCCTCACTGCAGTCTTCTGGTTCCACTTCATTAAAAAAGCTGGAAAGCGTGGCCAGAGTGATAGCACAGCAGTAGGGTGTCTGCCTTGCACGCTGCCAACCCACTACAACCCAGGTTCGGTTCCCGACACTCCATATGGTCCCCTGAGCCTGCCAGGACCAATTTCTGAGTGCAGCCAGGAGTAACCTCTGAGCACTGCTGGGTGTCACCCAAAAACCAAAATCAAAGACCAAAAAAAAAAAAAAAAAAAAAAGAAGCTAGAAAACCTCAATATAAACTTCAATATACTCTAGGCTACTGCTGGTAATAGAAACTTTTCTGAAGTGAATGTTTAGCTCTAGTAGGTAAATTGTTCTTTGAAAATTTCTATCTCAAGCTTGTTCATTAAACTGCTTCATTTGTGGTCTCCAACTAGGGAAGAGGCTACTATGGGGGGAGGGGAGTCTTCTGAGGGGTCTCCACATATGTCAGCATGTTTTCTGAGATATCTGAAGTAAGAAAAGTAGAAAAACCAGGGATTCAACATGTTGCCATTTTCCAGGGCACAAGTTCCCAGGTCCCTTTGTCTTCTTCTTGTCTTCCACAATCATCTTAGACTTGCTCTGTACATAATGCCAAGTATTTGTGATTAGAATTAATGGGAGAAATAGGGAAAAGTGTATCTAATCAATCATTCCAGGCTTTCATATAGTCAATCAACAACATTAAAGACATCACATTCCTTCTTCTCTCCCTCCTTCCCTCCCTCCCTCCCTCCTTCCGTCCTTCCTTCCATCACACTCGGCAGCTCCCAGGTGTTACTCCTGGCTCTGTGCTCAGAAATTGCTCCTGGCAGGCTCAGGAGACCACCTGGGGTCGCCCATGTGCAAGGCAAACGCCCTACTGCTATGCTATCACTCTGGGCCCAAAGACATCAAATTTCTAATGACATCAAACAGACCTGAATAATAATAATTTAACAATTTCCCTCCAATGAGATAATAAGTGACACTTTAGAGACAAATCATCCTTGAGATAAGGATCTATAGTTTTCTTAGCTTGAAATCCAAAATTGGGTGTGGGTGGGAGTGTTGGGTAGAGAATCCAAAACTTTCAAAGTACTTAAATTCAACATCCTTTTCATATCTTTGCTAGTACTCTCCAAAAATCTTTTTACCCCTTTAGGAATAACTTATTTTTAGTGAAATAGCCTTTATTCCCGGGTGTCATGATTTTGTTTAGTTTTAAATACAGAACATACTTCATAGGATAACAAATCATGTTTATGACTTAAAATTTTCTGTTATGAGACAGGAAAAGAACTGAACTGTCTACATATTTGTAATAACCTCAGAGGGCCCATATTACTTTCATCTAACCTTTAAAAAGAACCTTTTTCATAATCTTTATATATTATATTTAAAAACAGTAAAAATTAAAATGAATAATTTATATTTTAAAACAATAAAAACCTTAAACTATATATTAATAATAAACTAGCAATCATGTATAATTTTAAGGATGTTCTTTAAGAGGAAATCATATAAAAATCATAAATTCATTGTATTTGGTTCATTTTTGCTATAATTTATTTCATATGTTAATACTTATAATTTCCAAGGTCACTTTTAGCTGACAGTATGCTTAAAAAATACTATTGGAATAGTAAGTCAAACTAAGACATAAAAAATAGGATTTCCCAGAGTAAAATAAGACAATGGGGGGTGGGGTTTGGGTCACACCAACCTGAGCTCAGGGGTTACTCCTGGCTCTGTGCTCAGAAATCGCTCCTGGCAGAATCGGGGAACCACATGGGATGACCAAGATCAAAACTGGGTAGGTCTCAGGTTGGCTGCATGCAAGCCAAAAATGCCCTACCACTGTGCTATCGCTCTGGCCCAAATAAGATATTCTTATAATTAGTTATAACTTAGTTCTGACTTATAACCAGTAAGAGTTATAATTATTTATAATAGATATTTCACTTACATAAAACTGATCTAATTTCTAGAATATTAAGTAATATCAAAGACAATAAAGCATCTTCTATAACTATATCATATGGTGAAAAGTTTAGTACAACATGCAAAAACTGCACATTATTCACAACTGTTCAGTTGAGAACAAATGTCTGATGTCTAAGTAATGGCAATGAACTTCCCATTCATTTAGGCAATCTGACCTGCTACAAATAATATGCCTTCATGTAAGTTCCACATTATTAACTTGAAGTAGTATACCAATACAATAGAGTAAGACATACGTAAAGAGGTTCTCAAGTCTGGATGCTATTCAATTTGTTATCACTAAAATTTTTATAAATACCTTAATTATTAATATAAAACAGCTAATTTTATAATTGAAATTATTATAATAGAAAATACCTAATTTTCCCCTTTTATGGATGGGAAAAATGAAGAAATTTTGTGCTCAAAGAAGGAAATATTCAAAGCTCTGCATTCATTATTGTTCATAATTAAACATTTACTCCAAAGCAAATACTTAAAACTAACATCACTAATCATCAGGGAGATGCAAATCAAAACAACGATGAGATACCACCTCACACCACAGAGATTGGCACACATCACAAAGAATGAGAACGATCAGTGCTGGCGGGGATGTGGAGAGAAAGGAACTTTTATCCACTGCTTATGGGAATGGCGTAGTCCAACCTTTATCAAAAGCGATATGGAGATTCCTCCAAAAACTAGAAATTGAACTCCCCATTCGACCCAGCTATACCACTCCTAGGGATATACCCTAGGAACACAAGAATACAATACAAAAATCCCTTCCTCACACCTATATTTATTGCAGCACTATTCACAATAGCCAAGCTCTGGAAACAACCAAGATGCCCTTCAACAAATGAATGGCTAAAGAAACTGTGGTACATATACACAATGGAATATTATACAGCCGTCAGAAGAGATGAAGTCTAGAAATTTTCCTATACATGGATGTACATGGAATCTATCATGCTGAGTGAAATAAGTCAGAGGGAGAGATAGACGCAGAATAGTCTCACTCATCTATGTGTTTTAAGAAAAATAAAAGTCATTTTTGCAACAATCCTGAGACAATGAGAGGAGGGCTGGAACTTCCAACTCACTTCATGAAGCTCACCACAAAGAGTGGTTAGTGCAGTTATAGAAATAACTACACTAAGAACTACCATAACCATGTGAATGAATGAGGGAACTGGAAAGCCTGTGTAGAGTACAGGTGTGTGTGTGGGGGGGTGGGATGGAGGGAGATTTGGGACATTAGTGGTGGGAATGTTGCACTGGTGAAGGGGGGTGTTCTTTACAAGACTAAACCTGATCACAATCATATTTGTAATCAAGATGTTTAAATAAAGATATTATAAAAAATAAATAAAACTAAAAATGCATGAAAGACCTAAAATGGGCTTTCTACAGAGAATATAGTATTCTCTCTTTAAAATATTAACAACATATCACAGAAGATGGAAAGCTTAAGTAGTACTAGAATTGAGAGAAGTTAAAGAAGTATCCTGGGGCCAGACCACGGGAGTCCCATAAGGTCCCCCTAGCCAGGAGCGATTTCTGAGAGCCAGAAGTAACCCCTGAGCATCACCAGGTGTGGCCCTCAAAACAACAAACAACAACAACAAAAAAATCCCCAAAAATGATATCCTTAGAATGTTTATCAGAATGTATTACTATACTAACCAATGTACCTGAACAGGAAATTTCTTTGCCTTTATCCCTTTATTACTTAGCAAATGCCAAATGACTCAATGAACAATGTATATTTCGTAGCTAATGGAGATTTACAATTTCATTCAAGCCCACCATTATTAATTCTCAGGTAACACAAACAGGCCATTAACCAAATAAGCAGAGATTGAAACTAAAAACCTTCATTTTATTGTGGGTTGAGTGGTATTTTAAAAATTACATTGGGGGGGGGGGGGTTGAATGATACAATGGGGAGGGTATTTGCCTTACATGCAGCTGACCCAGGTTTAATCCTTGGCATCCCATATGGTCTGAGCACTGCCAGGAATGACACCTGAGCACAGAGCCAGGAGCCCTGACCGTGACCAGGTGTAGCCCAAAAACCAAAAAAAAAAAAAAAAAAAAATTTACATTGGGTCTTGCATATAGCCAACCTAAGTTCAATCCCTAGTACCACATATAGCCCCCTAACTACTAATCAAAGAGATCCCTGAGCAAAGACAGATGTGCCTCACAACCAAATCACAGTATGGGTCAAGTGGTACATACAGCAAAGTTTTGCATGTGCCAGGCCCCAGGTTGATGTCCCAGCAACACCACTGGGCATGGCCCAAGCCCCAGGTACATCTTGGCATAGGCCTGCAACTATGCAACCTCAGACCAGAGGTGGAAGACCAGCACCTGGAGTGGTCATGGAGACCACTGAGTACCAAGACTAACCAATAGACAAAACTGACACAGGCCACTGCCAAGATTCAAGCAACCACATACTAAGAAAGTTAAGCCTATGGATCCACTTAAAAATACCATTTTCTGCAAATCAGTTTTCAGTCATGAATTTACCTTATCAGCTTTTAATTTTCTAAGGAAAGATGGACTGTCGTATCCTTTTGCTTGCCTTGCCTCCTGTAAATGGTTGATCATCCACACATTTTTTCTCTGTTTGGCCAAATCAAGTGCTGATTCACCCTGATAAAACAATAGATGAAATATGCATTAAGAATAAAAATTTGAATAATTTATTTATAAGCCACCTCCATAATTCATTAGTTGTGAGTCAGTAACTTCTCCAATGAACTGTGCTACCAATTTATTGCTTTACACTGAGTAAAGTAAGTTATGAAAAGAATAGAAATTATTGTGCACTACTTAGGCATTCAAAGCAAATTCAAAGCAAAATCAGTAAATATATTCCTCAATCTTATTTCTTATAATCATGTTTTTACTTGTATTTTGTCTTAAAGTATATCAAAAGGTAAGCATTTGAACACCTGCTGGATCAGAGACTATCATCAGGTTTATCAGTTATGTATATATTTATACACTTTATTAGTAATAGTAGTTACTACAAAGTAGTTTTATATAAAATGAAATTGCCAAAAATCCAGTTCTGAAAATTAAAAAAACAAAAGAGCAGTAACCAAAACTAGTGAAACTCCAGTTATTGACCTGAAGTTCCCCAAAGCACTTAGGCAAATAAGATGAACAGAACAAAAACATAATTTTTCTTTTTGGTTTTTGAGTCACACCCAGTGATGCTCAGAGGTTACTCCTGGCTATGCGCTTAGAAATTGCTTCTGGCTTAGGGGATCTTATGGGATGCCAGGGGATCGAACCACGGTTCATCCTAGGTCAGCTGTGTGCAATGCAAATGCCTTACTGCTGTGCCACCGCTCCAGCCTCAGAACTAAAATGTTTTAAAGTTAAGAAATAAAAAATAAGCAACCCCAATTCTAAATCTATGCTTTTGTTTTATCTTTTTTAATTTCAATACCTTATTTCTTCTTTAAAAAAAGTCATCTACATTTCTATCCTATTTAATTTTCTACTTTTGGAGGAGTGTGGGGGCAGGGGAACCCAGAATTAGGCCCTCAAACATATGAAACATGGGCACTACCCTCTAACCTATACCTTTTTTTGAAACTGCAATTGAGGTGATAAGTTAAAACAGTATGAGTTCTCAAGGTCCTGCTGTATAGTCACCATGCCCTCCCAAATAGTCTTAATGTCACTTCTAGCTCATCTTCCTCCATTACTGGGCACTCGGTTCTAGAATCAAAGGTCAAGTGTTGGACATTCTTCAATCCTCTCCTATCTCTTCCATTGTTTGTCTACACAGCAGTGCTAAGTGAGATCAGGCAGCATCTGCTCTCCTCCTCTTGACTGATTTCACAAATCAAGATGCCCCAGCAATTTCATCTAGGCTGCAGCAAATTATAGGGCAGCTTTTCTGACAACTATGCAATGGTCTATGGTGTATACAGATAATCCACACCTCTTTGTTCCTTCATCAGCTCCAACCCCTATTTTATTAAATAGAAGAATGTTAAAATTGTCTGCCACATTTTCAGAAAACACCCACAGACTGTTCAAAATTACTTTTAAAAAAGAAAAAACTGAAAAATTTTGTTTTAAAAAACAAAATAACAAAATGGAATCCCTTACTTAGGAGAACACTATTAAAAGTACATTTTACTTAAAAAAAAACTGAAAGAAAAATTAAGAATCAAGATAAATACACTACCACCAAAAACCACACAATAACAAACAGCCCAATTAATCCTTTTAATTAAAAGTTGACTAGTAAAAAAAGGAAAGAAAAAAATAGTTTTTAATGAGGAACAGGCTATGGAGATGAGTGTCCCAGAGAGAGGGATATTTACTTAGAAATATCTCCGTTATCTCCTCTTTTCCCTAATCCCGAAGCCTACCACTAGTTTTCAGAAGCAGCCGAAGAGTCCGAACTGGAAAGATTACCTGAATAAAAGCCATCCCTCGAGTACCAACTCCCAGAGATTATCCTGCAGTGGCCTGGGTCCAGCCGGGTACCCCTTCCACTAGAGGGCCACGAGACACCTAGGGTGTGCCTAGACAAAAAGATGGAGCGAGCTTTAAAAACCTTCCAACTCTCCCTCTACACTGCCAGCTAATTTTATCTAGTTCTTTTTATTCAGCTAGCAAAATAAATCAGCAATTAATTTTAAAATGAGACTAAAAACCAGGCTTCAAAATCAAGTCTGTATCTGATTACTCCATGTGTCAAAGAGCAAATGGTAACAGAACCAAGAAGCATGGAGCTACTTGTAGACTATGGAATTAGTCATGAAAAGTCCTCAAGAATGATAAGCATTATGGCTAAGTGAATAATCACTCTTTGCCTATGTGAGGTTGAATTATATTAAATTGTATTAAAACAAAGAAAAATTCTTCCTTGGATTCAGGATAATTTTATAAAGCAATTATTTTTAAATCTCATTTCAGGAACCCATCCACATAAGAGTCTTCTAATAAGATTCATAGTTATATGAAACTATTGCCTAAGGTCATAGTTATTAAATTTTTCAGTCATTACCTTTTTCCAGAAGTGTTTCTCAGATACTTATAACAACTTTAGGGCTCTACGGATCTAACTTAAAGCTTCTAGTAGATCCCAAATTAAGAACTTCTAACTTAGGGTCTATAGCCATTGTAATCCTTCTAAGGATCAAAAATAGCCATTTAAAATAAACTATCATTTAATATTTTTTCCAAAATAAGTTTGAGTGCATTCTGATTTTAAAAAACCTTTTGCTTTAATTTAGTGAAAGAAATGTCTTCCTAATTTAAATAATTAATATAGATTTCTAAGAGGCTAGTCATTAAAATACCATTAAGTAACCTAAAATATAATTTTTATATCTTTGAATCTTATTTTTACTAGCTATTAAAGTCATAGCTATATTATAAGTTGTAGGCTCCCAAGTAGTACTCCAGGGCCTAGAGGTCATATTCCATGTGAGACCAGGTTGTGTCTCTTAGAATTCATGATTACCAAATACTCTTTCCTAAGACTTAAAATTTAAAAAATGGGGAAATGGTCATGTAAATAATCAATCTGTAAAGTTGCTAACAAAGACTCTAGGTTGATTTTACTTTAAAGAAATAGTTCCCTGGTAGAAATTACACTGTAGCAGATAAAATGAAGTACGTACGCCAGAAGGAAATAATATATTAAACTAACATTTCATTTCAATGAAAATTTCAAATTAATTATTTCAATTGTAATGATTTATTGCTTATTTGATTAGTTTGTCATTTGACATTCCACATTAAAAGAACCCTATGACAGACTAACAACAAATTCTTCCAAACATATTTATCTTTCCTCTTCATAACCTCAGGATTTCCACTAGATATGTGGTCATTCAGACCACAATTAAGTACATCATGCTTTTTTGCAATCTCAAATTTAAATAACTTTTCATTTCTACTCTAAACAATGATTTCCAAATTCCCTGATCATCAGATTCTCCACCCTCTTTTCCCTTCCTCATGGACTACATTGGCATGACTGCTTCTGTTAGATCACCCTTTAAAATGACGCACATCGTGGCACACAACTATTCCTGGCACACACATCCAGGCACCTGGCCCTCATTCACAGCACACTGTCTAGGCCATTCTATACCTAAACCTCTGGCACAGTAGGGTGGGACTGAACACAGATTTTGCCCCTGTGGCTCTCCCTACATGCCAGGTTGTCGCACAAATACATCCTTCTCCCTTCTTGTTTGAGAATATCTTCACAAAGGAACAGGCAGATCACGAACTAGAGGGTGACCTCTGTCTCACGGACCTACATCCACTGTGGGATGATGAGTTTTCCATAATTATTTCTCAACAAAGTTGAGAGAGAACAGAGGCTTCCTCTACCCTTAATCATATGGTTTCCCAATACTGAACAGATATCTATTGAAATAACTACTACAAGATGATCAACTTTAAAAACATTAAATACTTTAATTCCAGATTCCAGAAGAAAAAATACCCAATACTTATTTCACACTTTGGCCAAATAAAGTGTCCATCTTAAAACAATAAGCCACTTTTTCACCAGTATGAATGAAAACATTTTTACTCTGAAGTTAAAGATGTTTCCAAGCAACTAAAGCAACTCCTGAAACTTGGTTCAAAATAATGTTTCTATAGATTATAGATTTTATAAATTATAGATTATTATAATCTTTAAAAATAATGTCCCTAGGGCTAGAGCAGGGGTCTCAAACTCAATTTACCTGGGGGCTGCAGGAGGCAAAGTCGGGGTGAGGCAGGGCCGCATAAGAGGTTTCACAAAAAAAAGTCCTCAAACATGATTATTAACAGTTTTAATTATTTCTTCTGAACATAAATAGAACATTGAGTGAAGAGCATGAACAGTTCTTCTGAACATGGCATCTTTTGCCTATTCCTTGCTGCCAGAGACTTGACAGCGCTTCTTTTCACAAATCTGAACCACATTTGGCTTTAGAGAGGAAGCTGTTGAGACCCTCAGTATGGCTTGAAGATGATCATCATTAAGTCTAGACCTGTACTTTGACTTATTGAAGTTCAATGTGGAGAATAACTTTTCACACAAATATGTGCTCCCCAAAAGGCACATGGTGTGCTTGAACATTCGGGAAAGCTCAGGGAAGCTGGGGGGCAATTCTCTCAAAAACTGCCCATGCATGTCTGCTTTTCCACTAATCTCCCTGAACTTGGCTTTGAGATCAGAGTTGCATTGCAGGTCAATGAGCTCCATTTGAAGCACAGGTGGGGCATCTTGCACATCAAAGGAAAAGGGGTCCACAAAAATTTGGAAAGTGGCTCTGTGCTTTTTGAAGTCTGCAAATCTGTGATCAAATTCCTTCTCTAGCTTAAAAATAGCATCAACATATTTCTCACCACTGAATGGTATGCCTGCATCCACAGTTCCTTGCATGCTGGGAAATGGCAACGGTTTGTTTGTCTGAGAAAGCTGGGATTTCCATAACACAAGTTTTGTGCAGAATGCTCTCACGTTGTCATAGGCAGCACTGATAAGCTGCCCTGGGCCTTGTAACATCTTGTTTAGTACATTCAACTTATGTGTGATATCAACAAGAAAAGCTAAGTCCATGAGCCATTTGTGATCACTCAACTCAGAAACAGCATTCCCATCCTTCTCCATGAAGGCTTTCACTTCTTCTCTCAACTCAAAAAATCTTTTCAGGACATTTCCCCTGCTGAGCCAACATACCTCTGTGAAATAGAGCACATCTCCATATTCTGCCTCCATTTCCTCTAAAAAAAGCACGGAACCTCCCGTGCTTTAAGCCCCTGGTTCTGATTTGGTTGATGCATTACACAACAACAGACATCACATTGTCACACAGCAGGCATTTACTGCAAAGGGCCTGCTGATGATAATGCAGTGAAGAGCAATGGCCTTCTCTACACCCTACTCTTCAAGTTTTTTTTGAACAAGTACCACCAGTCCATTTTTTCTCCCTGTCATCGATGGCATTCCATCAGTTATTATTCCAACAAACCTCTTCTGTGGCAAACCTGCATTCTCAATGGCATCACACAGCTGCCGAAATATCTCATTAGCAGTGGTCTGGCCATGCATTGGAATTATTGTGAGCAGCTCCTCTGTCAATTCAAAATTGCAATCAATACCACGAACATAAATTGTGAGCTGCGCAGTGTCTATTATATCTGTGCTCTCATCAAGAGCAACTGAGTATGCATCAAAACATTTGGCTTTATCACACAGTTGATGATAAATGTCACTTGACATGTCCGAAATGTGCTCTGCCACAGTGTTGGCAGAAAGGCTGATTTTGCTAAACTGACCTTTCTTTTCCAGACAGATAATACTTGCAGCCTGTAACATGCATTTTTTTTTTTTTTTTTGGTTTTTTGGGCCACACCCGTTTGATGCTCAGGGGTTACTCCTGGCTAAGCGCTCAGAAATTGCCCCTGGCTTGGAGGGACCATATGGGACGCCGGGGGATAGAACTGAGGTCCTTCCCTGGCTAGCGCTTGCAAGGCAAACACCTTATCTCTAGCGCCACCTCGCCGGCCCCTAACATGCATTTTTTTTTTTAAGCCCCTAACATGCATTTTTTTTTAACAAACTCTCCTTCTGGAATGGTTTCCCTGCCTTAGCAATCATCTCATTAACCATGTAACTAGCTTCGACTGATGCAACATTCTCTTTGGTTGCTCTCTTGAAGAAATCTTGTTGCCTCATTAGACATGCTCTAAGACTGACAACCTGCTTGGCTCTCTCATTTCCTTGATATTTTGCACATTCCTCAGCATGTTTAATTGAATAATGGCGTTTCAAGTTGTATTCCTTGTGCACTGCAACTATCTCTGAGCAAATAAGACAAGTGGAGATGCCCCTGTGCTCAACAAAGAAATACTGCGTCTCCCACTTTGCCTGAAATTGTCTGTGCTCATCATCAATCTTTCTCTTCACTTCAGGCTTTGATGAAGTCATGATGAAGGTATGACAAAATCTAATTCTGTAATAAACTTCTCTCCCTTCTCTCCCTTAGGCCTCCAATAATGCAAGGGTCAGTGGGCAGGAGCAGCGGAAATGACGTCTGCGCTAGGCCAAAGTATTCGCGATTATTCGCTTACCAAATATTCGCAATAAAAAATCGCATTAGTGAGAAAAAAAATCGCAAAAAGTCGCATTAAACATTTGTATACCCCAAACGGAACTGCTTGGGGTATGCGAATGTTTAATGCGATTTTTTCTTAATAATGCAATTTTTATTGCGATTATTCAGTAAGCGAATAACCGCGAATACTGCGATATTTGAAGGCCAGCCGCGGGCCACAAAATGTTGTACGGAGGACCACAAATGGCCCACAAACCATGAGTTTGAGACCCCTAGGCTAAAGAGATTATACAGTGGGTCAAGCACTCGCCTTGCATATGCCTGGCCCAGGCTTGCTCCTTGGTACCACATTAGTCCCCCAGGAACACCAAGAGTGAGCCCCCTTACAGCACAAAGCCAGAAGTAAGTCTTAAATCCCTCTAAAGATACCCATGACATTCTTCAAAGATGTGGATCAAGGGCCGGAGAGATAGCATGGAGGTAAGGTGTTTGCTTTTCATGCAGAAGGTTGGTGGTTCAAATCCAGGCATGCCATATGGTCCCCCGAGCTTGCCAGGAGTGATTTCTGAGAGGAGAGCCAGGAGTAACCCCTGAGCGCTGCCGGGTGTGACCCAAAAATCAAAAAAAAAAAAAAAAAAAAAAAGATGTGGATCAAACACTTCTGAAATTCATTTGGAACAATAAACAACCTCGAATAGCTAAAGCAATCCTTGGGAAAAGGAATATAAGAGGCATTACTTTCCCCAACTTTAACCTGTATTACAAAGCAATAGTTATCAAAACACCATGGTATTGGAATAAAGACAGACCCTCTGATCAGTGGAATAGGCTTGAGTACTCAGAGAATGTTCCCCAGACATACAAACACCTAATTTTTGATAAAAGAGCAAGAAATCCTAAATGGAGCAAGGAAAGCCTCTTCAACAAGTAGTGTTGACACAACTGGTTGGCCACTTGCAAAAAAGTGAACTCAGACCCCCAGCTAACACCGTGCATGAAGGTAAAATCCAAATGGATTAGACCTTGATATCAGACCTAAAACCATAAGGTATATAGAACAACACGTAGGTAAAACACTCCATGACACTGAGATTAAAGACATCTTTAAGGAGGAAACAGCACTCTCCAAACATGTGAAAGCAGAGATAAACAGATGGGAATATATTAAGCTGAGAAGCTTCTGTACCTCAAAGAAATAGTGCCCAGGATACAAGAGCCACCCACTGAGTGGGAGAAGCTATTCACTCAATACCCATCAGATAAGGGGCTAATATCCAAAATATACAAGGCACTGACGACAGAACTTACAAGAAAAAAATATCTAATCCCATAAAAAAAATAGGAAGAAATGAACAGACACTTTGTCAAAGAAGAAATACAAATAGTCTTAAACTGTGGAGTATGTATCCACACCCCAAAAACAATAAAAAGTGTCACTCCAGAAGCTACCAGGCATCACACTTACCCAAACTTCTTTTAATCAACTGCCAACCTTGATTACATGTCAGATAAAAGCTTAATAAAAGTGTCTTTTAAAAAAATCCATAAATTTGGGGCCGGCGAGGTAGTGCTAGAGGTAAGGTGTTTGCCTTGCAAGTGCTAGCCAAGGAAGGACCGCAGTTTGATCCCCCGGCGTCCCATATGGTCCCCCCAAGCCAGGGGCTATTTCTGAGCGCTTAGCCAGGAGTAACCCCTGAGCATCAAACGGGTGTGGCCCAAAAAAAAAAAAATCCAAGCACATCACATTAGCTTCATTATTTGAAATTCACATGAACTGCTTTAGTCAAGGAAGCTATACTCAAATATATCTATTTTGGAATAAACTAATTTATATGCCTAAACCTCATAGCATTGAAAATGTAAGATTCAAATCATCTAAGTATTTTAAATATCCCTGCACTTACCATTACATTTCTGTTGGAAGTTTATCATTGCTTATCTAGCCTCATACTAAACTAATTTAAAGGTTAATGTGAGATGCAAGTGTTCAATATATTTTTAAAAAGATGTTAAGTTTCATAAATAGCAATTCATGCTTGCTTAAAAATAATGATCAAATATAAGTTATCAATGAGACTGTAGGAACAGAAAATGTTATACTTTATTTTGTTTTGTTTTTGTTTTGTTTTGAGGGGGGAATCACACCTGACAACGCTCAGGGGTTACTCCTGACTCTGCGCTCAGAAATCACTCCTGGCAGGCTCAGGAAATCATACAGGATGTCAGAATTCAAACCGTCTGTCCTGGATCAGCTGCATGCAAGGCAAACACCCTACCACTGTGCTATCTCACTGGCCCACAGCAAATGTTATAAAAATGCTCTAAAATATGCTCTATTCGTTTCAAATTCCAGAACTGTATAGTCATCAGTAACTCTTGGGTATTACTGTCACTGTGACATACTGTTAGGGTGTTTGGTAGACCATCTACTGAGATTCACTTTACCATCATGAAATCCACTCGATTTTTCATTAATGTGAAATGTTGAGAGAGAATATCCTAACAATATCCTAATATGTGTTTTGGGGGCAGAATCAGCTTAGGAATCATTTGTTACAAGAAGAAAACTCACACTGTGAAGCAATTCAGGACCAGAGAGGTAATTCAAAGAGCAGGGGAGTTAGCTCTGCCCCAAATTCAATGTCCTGCACTGCAGTGTCTTCACCACTACCAGATGTCATGTCTAAGCACTAGGAGTAGCTCCCTCCCAAGCACTGCCAGTTGTGGGCCCCCAAAAAGTAATAAAGCAATTCAACTAAGGCAATATACAGTAATCTTTTTTTTTTTTCTTTTCAGGATGCCAAATTTAGCCAAATTCATCTTAGGTCTTTCTTCCAGTTGGCCTAATTTACTAATTACAGTGGCATGAACTTTTCAAAGCTTTCTATTTATAAGCATTTGGCAAAGCAATGGCTTCTCTCATGTCTGCAATGGAGTAACTTAAAAAGGAAATATTCCTCCAGGTCAAACTCTAAACAATACAGATCTACATCTAAAGCAGACAGCAAATCCTCATGATCTCATCCTGCACTCGGACACAAGGGTCTGCCTTTCCTCTAACCCAGTTTCCTGGTCAATGTTAGCTGTTCTCATCACTTTGGGCAGGGAAAAAAAAAACTTGAAATTTTTTTTAAAAGAAAGAAAAAAATACGATTTTCTCAATTATAGCATCCAGTGAAATATTGACTAAATACTTTTAACTGGGTATTTTTTATTAGACTCAGTTCTATAGACAACAGTCTATTATTTTAGTTTCATACTGTGACTTTCTTTTAAAGTCATCAAATAAAGAAACAATTACTGAAATAGAGATGCCCTGATCCAGCAAAAAATAACCTACTTTTTGATCACCATTTTTGACCCCTTTGGGTTTTAAAATTAAAACCCTGAAATGTTTAGAGAAACTTAACTAGGACATCACTATGCTTGTAGTGAAATTAAAAAAAGATTTGTTGGGGCCGGAGAGATAGCACAGTGGTGTTTGCCTTGCAAGCAGCCGATCCAGGACCTAAGGTGGTTGGTTTGAATCCCGGCATCCCATAAGGTCCCCCGTGCCTGCCAGGAGCTATTTCTGAGCAGATAGCCAGGAGTAATCCCTGAGCGCCGCTGGGTGTGGCCCAAAAACCAAAAAAAGAAAAAAAAGAAAGTGTTGACTAGCAAAAAGTTATTTGTAGGTACATACTATTAAAAGATACTGCGTAAAGTCATCTCATGAAAAGTTGGTTGCTGAAAAATAAGGTAAAACTTGAAGCTTTTAAAATCAGACTGATTATTAAGACTAACAATTTCGTCATAGGTATTCATAAAACCTCTACAAAATTCAAAATGTTGAGTAAATGTTAATTCTGCTTTGATCCTGAGATAATTTTGTAGGCTTTCCCAAGATTACTTCAACATTTGGTGAGAGAAGAGTTTTCCTCCAAACATCATAAAGGCATTTATCAAATTTTAAGCTGCCAGCCTCTGAAAAGTAAGACAATAAATAGCCAAATAAAAAGAATAACTAAAAGTTCCTGTTACACATACTATGATTTGGCCACAAATTTGTAATTCTCTGTAATGATATTCTTTTTTTTATTTTTTATTTTTGGGCCACACCCAGTGGTGCTCAGGGGTTACTCCTGGCTTTCTGCTCAGAAATAGCTCCTGGCAGGCATGGGGGACCATATGGGACTCCGGGGATTCGAACCAACCACCTTAAGTCCTGGGTCGGCTGCTTGCAAGGCAAATACCGCTGTGCTATCTCCGGCCCCTGTAATGATATTCTTAAGGAGAAAGAAAAATATTCCCTTCAGCTATCAAAAAAAAATTTTTTTTCAAAATGGGGTCAGAGCTAAGCCCAATAGCACAACAGAAAGTGTTTGTCTTGTACATGGCCGGTCTGGGTTCAATCTCCAGCATCCCATATGGTCCCCCAAACCCACCAGAAGATATTCCTAAGCACAGGTTCAGGAGTAAGCCCCTGGGAACCACTGGTATGGCCCCAAAACCAAAAGAAACAAACAAACAAACAATCCAAAGAACATATGTAATTTCAAAAATCCAGTAAGAATTCACTGATGAAAAATCCACCAAAATCTAAAAATTAGGTGAAAACAATTTTGCAAAATAAGTTCCAGAATAGAAGCCAAAGTTCCTTCCATCCCTGACAGTTCAGGAACAACTCGATTACTTAATTAACTCGCAGTTTCTTAAATACATTTCCTACAGTATTGTGAATGAAGATGCATTTACCTTTACATTCTGGGCATCCACATTAGCCCCAGCTTCCAAAAGCAGACTGATGACGGTAGTGTTCCCTGCCAGCACTGCCCAGTGCAGAGCAGTATTTTTGTGATACTTGTCACCAAGGTTCACTGAAACATTGAAGGTTAAAAGCAATCTAGTTGGATCCACACTGAAAAGGAAAAACAAAAAAAAACAAAAAACAACAACAACCCTAATTTCAATCATAGAAATCATTACAGACACTAAACTGATTGTGACTGCATTACACTGTCACCTGGAACATATCTATTCTGACCTATACTTAACTTTCTAACCAATAATGAGGCAGCATTATCATAGAAAGTGTTAAATACGGGTCATCCCATATTGTTCCAAGAGTGGGGATACTTGGCCCTGATAGTTTCTATCTCTGATAGAGATATTGTCATTAACTGCTACATAAATAACCATCAAAACGTTACATTTGGATTCTCAAAAACTACTTAATGCAACCTATTAGACACAGAGAATTGCTAATATTCAACTCACATGAAAAATTATTTTATTCATTCATTTATTTAGGTTTTAAAGCCACATCTGGCTGAGTTCAGGACCTATTCCTGGCTCTGCACTCAGGGAACAATTCCTGGCAGTACGACAGTACTTTAGAACAATACGTGGTGCTGAGAACCAAAATCGAGCACATGCAAAACAAGCCTCATAATTACCCACTATACCACCTCTCCAGGCAACAAACTAATTTCACTTGGGGGGAGGGGTCAGGTTCTGGGCCACCCCAGGTAGTGTGTAGGAGAGCAGATTGGCTGCCAAGGATTGAACCTGATCAACCACATGAAGGGCAAGTGCTCTCCTCACTGTATTATCTTTCCAGCCCCTACTTTCACTCTTTTGGGTTTTGGTTTTTAGTTTTGGGGCCATACCTGGTGGCACTCAGGAGTTACTCCTAGCTCTGCACTCAGAAATCACTTCTGACAGGCTCGGGGACCATATGGGATGCCAGGGATCAAACCCAGGTGAGATACATGCAAGGGAAATGCCCTACCCACTGTGCTAGCCATCAGGCCCTACTTTCACTTTTTAAAATGATAAAAGATGGCTAAAAAATTAAAGATAGTAAAATCATCTAAGTACAAGAGACTCAAACATTCCAAAACATTATTTGTTATATACTACACACTAAAAGAAACTTAAAGCAAGTATAATATGAAGTGCTTTTTCTCATTATTTTGATTATGTTGAAAATGATCTGATTGTTTTAAAATGATTACATACCTATGTGTCCTATAAGCTGCCCACATTAAAGGCGTCATTCCATTCTGATCCATCATATCTACATCCTGATTTAAAAAAAAAATCAAAGTAAACACTTCTAAGTTCTTAGCAAATTTACTCAGAAATATCTAATTTATATATCACAAAAGTTATAATTACTCAAAGAGAACTTATGACTAAAACTTTTAACTTTAAAACTGTTATTCAATGTTTCAATTAACATCTATACATTTAATTGACACATACTAAACTGGTTAATCTATAGGTTTACAGTTTTCTCTTTTAAAACATTTTAATCAGCCTTTCAATGGTTTGCATCTAAAATCTTGATTACTCTTTGTTTTGGGACCACACCCAGTGATGCTCAGAGCTTATTTATTCCCTGGCTCTGTTCAAGATTTACAGTGCTCAAGGGAACATGTGTGTCAAGTTGGCTGTGTGTGAGGCGATCCATCAGCTGAGCACTAAACTGCCTCTGACCTTTCAGCCAGAGGATCCTTAGAAGACTTAAATCTGAACAAAGCTTAGATTAATTTGTGCAGGTGAGAGTAACAAAGCCCTGCTTACTCTTAAGTCATTTTTAAAAAAAAGGAAAACCTGTATTTTTTAAGAAGCAAGAAAAGTTTGTTTATTGTTTGCATACTTTCTGAGATAATTCCAGAAAATTTGAAGTAAAAAGCAATGTGTTTAAAAGAAATTCCAAACTACCTAATATTTCTACCTATTAAAGATAATTTTAGGGAAATGGAGAGCCTGTTTAGAGTACAGGCGGGGGTCGGGTGGGGAGGAGGGAAACTTGGGACATTGGTGATGGGAATGTTGCAGTGGTGATGGGGGGTGTTCTTTACATGACTGAAACCCAAACACAATCACGTATGTAATCAAGGTGTTTAAATAAAAAAAAGATAATTTGGGGGTACTTAAACTTCACATATTAAATAAGATGCTCAAATTGTTTTGTTTTGTTTTGGGGTCATACCCAGAGGTGCTCAGGGATCATTCCTGGTGGTGCTGTAGGGGAAATAGGGGTTTGTGTGTCGTATCTGGTGCCAGAAATTGGACTGTCAGCTCTGTGCAAAGCAAGTACTCTACCTGCTTTATTGTCTCTGTTACTTTTTATTTTCCACTTTTAGGCCATCATCTTCTGAGATTCCTCAGAATAAAAACTGAGATTTAATTTCTTCTTTCTGCTCCAATACAAATATGTACCTTTCCTTTTCTTTCCTATGAAGCAATTTATTATCACTTGATTCTATGTTTTATATTCACATTTTTATAAATATATATAGTTTCCCAACAAAATCATATAGAAAAGAATCATGCACTAAATGCATCATTTTAACTTCTTCTATCCAACGTATCTCTTCCTTAGTTGTCTAAATATCCTGTGATGGATGATATTCTGATACTTTAGAATTCTAGTAACTTTACTTGATAAAAATATTTCTCCTAACCCACTTCAATCCAGGATTCTGGAAAAAGAAAAAAAAAAAACCTACGGTATCTATCTAATTAGTCAGGAGAGAAGTTCTCTGTGATTTAACTGATATTAGTCTATTTTGTATTTTCAGTACCCAGCAGGTGAGCAAAAACCATTTAAATGAAAAGCTATTTAATCAATCTACTCCTCTACGCTTAAAAAGGGCATAAGCTAAAAAAATAGAACAAAATTTTGAATTAATAAGAACTAGTAACTGTAAAACTAACAAAATTGCTTTAGTTCAAATCTCAGCTTTTCATCTTAAAATATGATTAAAATGATGGCTTTGTGAGACACTTGTGATGATTAAACAAATGTGTGTAAAGCAGCCTGAAACATAACAGACATATCATACTGAACTTTCTCTTCCTCCCACCCCTCCTCCAGTCTCATTACACTCAATCAGAAATTCAATCTAAGCTGTGTTGTCTAATTTTATGAATCAGTGGAGAAAGGACATTTCTAATTCAGAATCACTGTTACTGATGAGCACATCTCAAATGTGTACATTATCAGAGCTTATTGAGGGAAAAGGCTGAGTATTACAACATCACAAACACTAGAACAGACATCCTTGGACAGAGGTCTTCTTGACAATGAAGACTGTCACTGTAAATACTGTCATCAAAAGCTATACATCTTCCACTACAAATCTACCTCTGGATTCACATTAGTTGCTTGGAGCATCATCTACAACCTTCTCAATTCAATATACAATTTTTTCCTCAATTAAAAAAATTATTTACATGTCTGAAGAAATGGAAAGCTTTCCTATTGTAAGAATTCAGTGCTGACTCTGACTTTACTTCCTTTACTGTCCTGGTTTCAAGAAAGCTCAAGCAAAATCTGATGACTACTTAAAACACATACATTCTTTTAAGTTTACTCTTCCTTCTTAGTTGTTGTTTCATATTGTTTTTAAGAAATGATACTATTAAAATATTAATGAATCAAATCAAAATGTAAAATTATGCCACAACTCTAGAGTACTAAAAGAAAAATGAAATTCAACCTTTTCTCTCTTTGGGTCGGAATTTAAAACTTGGTACTTCTTTTCCAAGTTCAGCCTGGACGTATGGTTATTCTCTATTAGGAAGAATTAACAAGCCCAGATCAAAAGCTTATGGTAATTCCATGATCAACAGAGCTCCATAACTTAGCATTTTTCCCCTTTTTTTCCTGAAAATCATCCAAAAGAATTGGTAGTGAGCACTGAATATATTTAACAATATAACTAAAGAAACAATTGTGAAGACTAAAATGACAAACTGAATGGAAATGTATATGCCCTAAAAATATAAGTAATACAATTAACAAAACTTAAAAAAGGGGGAATGAAAAAGGTAAAAAAAAAAAAAAAAGTATGGTGAGTGCCTAATCTGTAGAAGCCTTGAATCTAAAGATTAAGGCTGAACAGTCAAGGAACAGAAATGTTGCTCTATTTATCAGAACCAAGTCAACATTAATAAAAAGTATTATTTACTAACGTTAGAGAAAGACAGCAAAGAAAAAGAATAAAGATAGGCTACTCACATTGCTGATAAATAAAAATTAATCAGAACTAATCAGATTTGAGCAAATATGACTAGTCAGAAAAAGAAAGCTATGTGACTAAAAGAAAGGATTTTATCAAGTGAAAGGGTTAACACAAAAATAAGAGCACAGAAGAGCTCCTCCGTGAGCAGCAAGAAGACTTGTGCTTCAAGCAAAGTGAGGAGAGGAGAAGAGATAAAATGTAGACAACCAGAGATGGACACAGTCCCGTAACCCAGGAAAGCAGAGCATAATACATAGCATGGAGGTTTCTTTCATACATAAAGCTTGAGCATTCTGTAGTAAAGAATTCTGGGAAAATAAATCCTTTTTGTGAAAGGGAGGAAGAAGGGAAAGGCAGAGCTTCCTTTTCTGGTCATATTTTGCCATTTTGCTTTGACTCCTTTAAAACAATCATGTGTAACCCTTGTAAAAAAAAAGTTATCATAAAGAAAACTATGATGCTTATTATCATCATGAATTTATTGCACAGAGTGATTGAGAAATTTCTGCCCTTAATGATACAACCTATCTAGTAGCAGGTCAGATTAAAAAAACTGACATCTACCACTCTCCAAATTCACTAAGCTAACAGAAAGACCATGAAGACTTAAGTGTGTATCACTTTTTATTCCCAGTTAAAGACATAAAAAAGTTCATATTATACATTTCTAACTGCATAGCAGGCCACGTGCTACAATACCACCTATTTCTTCAACCCTAGCAAAGAAAATATGAGGACAATGCCATGTGGAGGTCAGTCTCCATAAGCTTCAAGTCTTTGTGCTCACAATAAACATGTAAAGAAATATGGCCTGCTTTAACTGACAGAACAAAACCAAACTTTTGCTGGGTCAATTCAAGACATTAATACTAAAAGGCAGAATAACTTTGCAACCCCATACACAAAATCTAGCTACCCTGTTAGAGAGACTGCCAGAAGGGATGCTGGGAAGGAAAAATCTGAAGGTTTCACAGAGAAAAGGAGAGAGGCCTGCCTATCCTCACATAGCAGTGGAGCCAAGACTTCAAAAGAATTCTTAATTATTAAGTTATTGAAAAATATGATCAAGCCCCCACTCACCATAGCTCTGAGTTCAGAGGAAAAATCACCACACACCAAAGCCTTTCCACCCAATGGATTATGAAAAGTAAGAAATTAGTTTAAAGCCCTTAGAACCAAGGCCAGGTTGTTGACAAAGGAAGGCCAGGTTGTTGACAAAGGAATAAATAACAAACTACCATTTTAGCAGTTATCCAGTCTATATGCCTCATTCCCTAAAGTACAGCACTGTCTAGTCATAGTCAACCTTACAGAATTTATAAAATACCATTCAAATTCTAAGTCTGCATAAGACTCCAAATTAAAATAACTGATGTTATTAACAGTAATGATTTTTAAAATATTTTTCTTACTCTTATGATGAGAATCCTTAGCTACAGAACTAATGTTTAAATATAACCAGAGAAAATACATGAAAGAAAAACTGAGTGACATCACTTTAACAAAATACAACTATTACAAAAACATGATACAAACAAACCAGTAATATTTAATGTAATTAAAGTCATTGCACATTCAGAACAAGTCATGAAGAACCACACAAATCATGAGAAGTTTTCTGACATATAAATAGCAACATTATTTTATACATTAAGAAAAAAATGATTCAAAAAAATGTATTCCTCTCAAGAGGTACTTGATATAGAAAACCATTAATATGTTTAAAAAGTTCAGATAAATTCAATGGCAGCCAAAGACATAACTACAATCAAATACTAAATTTTCTCCTTTACTTTGAGATTCACCTCTATTACTCTCAGAAATTTAAAATTCCAACTTGATGACTTATTTTATTATTATCTCTAATATTTTCTGTCTACATTAAATAAACCAATAAAACTATCTGACAAGAATCCATACTCCTGTGATTTTTTTTTTTTACCTGTCCTTTTGCTATGAGATAAGCAACAATTGAGGTATGTCCAAACTGAGCAGCCAGATGAATGCAGCTACATCCTTCCCCATCAATCAGTGAAGGATCGGCACCATATTTCATTAGTTGCACGACCATAGATAGATGGCCTTGTCTAAAAAAATAAAAGAGTACATATTTAGAGACAAAATCCCCCAGAAAGATTTTGTTTGTTTTCAATTTTTAAAACCACACTCAGTGGTGCTTGGGACTTATTCCTGGCTCAAGAATCACTATGCCAGTGCTTAGGGGACACTGCAAAGTGTCAGGAGTTGAACTTGCATCAGCATCATTTGGGGCAAGCACTGTGCTATCCTATCCCTCTGGCCTAAGATCTTTTCTAAATAAGGTGGAAATGATTATACAAATGTTTAATTATTGTAGAATGGGTACATGTCAAGATGCACCTCAATCCTATGATAATATAATCTTCGTCAACAAGGGAACCTAGTTACCAGCTTTATTTTAGAAGATTTAGTTTCATGTATCTCTTATATATGCTTCAAAAGTATCAGATTCATAAAAGAAAAAGTTTAACCCCATCTTACTAGCTGAATTAATAAGCATGACTAATTCCAAAGGATAACTGAGACAATAAATTTTGCTACCATCGCTTCTCAGCCTGTTGGCTAAGAAGTGTAGTGCCTATTCTGATCAGTTTAATACATTTTGCTACCAATGAAATAACAGTGGACACAAATACATTGGTATGTGAATAACTAGCCCACCTTTTATTTGTTTTCCCTTTTTTAAGTTTTGGGTCATACCCAGCCAAGAATGGGGACTGCTCTCCACAGTGCTGGGAAGACCACATAGTGCTAGAAATCACACCAGGAGTACCCAAATGCAAAGCACGTACTCCAATTTTTTTTTTTAACCATTGTCTATTTTTGAGTCATTTCCCTGATAACTTTCCCACTGTTCCGGACTTTTGGTTTTACAAAAAAATAAATAAATAGAATTTAGGGGTTAATTAAGTAAAAAAGTGGAGGGGGAAATCCAGAAGCAAATGTAAACCTTGTGGCCCAGTGCAACGGAGTTGAATTTAGGTCTCCTCCAAGTTGATCCACAATAGCACCTTTGGAAATATAGTACCTGGAAGACAAAATTTCAAACTATTTAGACAGCTTTCATTGCCATCTTGAAGAAATTATATGACCAAAATATATACTTTTCTACTGAAGATACCATACCTTTTAAGAAAAGAATCTTTTGTGACAGTAGAGAAATATATTGACCAACACACAGACAAATATATATGAACTATTATTATCTCCATTAACAAAATGATCAGTTTAGAGGCTGGAGCGGTGGCACAGGCACAAGGCATAGGCCTTGCACACGCTAGCCTAGGACGGACCACAGTTCAATCCCTCGGTGTCCCATATGGGCCCCCAAGCCAGGGGCGATTTCTGAGTGAATAGCCAGGAGGAACCCCTGAGTGTCACTGGGTGTGGCCAAAAAACAAAACAAAACAAAAATAGATCAGTTTATTTTGACTGTGACAATAAATCATTAACAGTAACATTTCAAACAGATAATAAAATTGGCTTTACAAACACATAATGTGACAATAACTTATTTTATATATCTAGTAAAATTTTACACAAAACATGTAAATTTTTGTTCCAGAAATCTAGCAAAGCCAAGTAACCACCACACAAAAAGAAGAGACCTACACAACTGTAGGCTGCCACAGAAGAAGCTGGTAAAAGGTGAGAAATAGGATGCTGTAGACCTGGGCAGACACCATCAACTGTGGGGAGGTCAGCCTTGGGAATGGGAGGCTTGAGAGCCACACCCAGCGGTGCTCACCTTTGACTACACTTTAGGTTCACTCCTGGCAGGTTTGGGGGGGCCTCAAGTGGTGCTGAGGTAGCACCACCACTGTACTCCAGCCCAAAGTTTAGCTTTTTTACGCTTCACTTTACTTACAAGATTTATAGATTGAATCTAATTAATATAAGCAAATTATATAAATCATAAGGTATAACTAAAAGTTCTTCATGATGCCTTGTTATTTATGCCTTTAAATGTGTTATTAAAAACAAAAAGAAGGGGCCGGAGCGATGGCACAAGCAGTACGGCATTTACCTTGCACATGCTAACCTAGGACAGTACTCAGTTCCATCCCCCTGGACCAAGCCAGGAGCTATTTCTGAGCATATAGCCAGGAGTAACCCCTGAGCATCACTGGGTGTGGGCCCCCCCCTCAAAAAAATAATCCCTTTGTCTAAATAAATTAGGGTCATAAATCTTGGATTTCTCTAAAATGAATAGGACCTCACTGTCTCTTATACTGCCTACTTGCGGGTAATAAATACAATGAATCTGGAACATACATTACTTCACAGCAACAGATGGAAAAGCATAATGCATGTACAAAACTGACTCTTCAACTGTGCTAAGTGATTATGCTCAATGACTAATGTGTTATCTCTTAACATAGTATACACATTTAATAGACTCGAATGTACTCCCTTGATTCGGAAATGTCCTTTACGATGATATTTATCCCATAATTGAAAAGCAGTTGTTTAATAAACGGCACAACTCTACTCTTTCATATCAAAGTTGGAAAAATCGATTAGAATGTTCCAGATAAAATATCACCAACCTAAAACACCACAAATACACCCAATGAACCCAAGTACTTCACCATTCCTAAATGTTTCTATGGTACCTTGTAGACATTATATACTGGTTTTTAAAGAACTAAATTTAAGCCCTAAGATGTGTATACTTCAAAGAGCAGCTTTGTTAGCAAATGCTTTCTTAAAAACTTCCAACTCAACACTATGCCCCTAAAACACAGTCTTATAAACTGTTACTACCTCCACAAAATTAATAGATAAATTCAACTGCACCTTTTGAAACAGCAGCTTTATTACTCTGTTCATGGTCAGTAATTGGTTCCTGGGAGTAATGTTCTCCTTTCCCCTTCCTTTTGTCCCTGTCAGGACAACCCAGGCAGGGACAGGGGTCGGCACAGGTGACCATAGTGCTGGCCTCAGGCAGGACATGGTTGTAGTATAAGGAGACAAGAGAGTACTCTTTGCTGTGGTGTGACAAAGTATTTTTTTTACTGCTTATTACAACAAAGTGGCATATGGAATTATCTGAAAATAGATTAATACAAGTCAATTTGGGATAACTGCTATATCACACACACAGCATTGTTAATAAAAGTCATTTACTGAACTGCTTGAGGCTAGTAAGCCTTCCGTGTTGTTTTTCACTCACTTTTGTGCTTCTGTGATAATTTCCTAAAAGTCTTGGATATTAATTAAAAATTTCCTTCAAGCTCACTCAAGAAAAAAAAAGAAGAAACCCACTCCTAGATAAATCATCATGAACATGCAGAAAATTTAAAACAAA
The DNA here is from genome assembly GCF_024139225.1 of Suncus etruscus. Classification (NCBI taxonomy): domain Eukaryota; kingdom Metazoa; phylum Chordata; class Mammalia; order Eulipotyphla; family Soricidae; genus Suncus; species Suncus etruscus. The sequence continues at coordinate 73,035,155 of NC_064858.1, forward strand.
CACATCAATCAGGAAAAAAAAAAAAGTGTACAAAAGCCTGCCCTTTTTTTTGGTTTTTGAGTCACACCCGGCAGCGGTCAGGGGTTACTCCTGGCTCTGCTCTCAGAAATTGCTCCTGGCAGGCTCAGGGGACCATATGGGATGCCAGAATTTGAACCACCGTCCTTCTGCATGCAAGGCAAACACCCTACCTCCATGCTATCTCTCCAGCCCCAGCCTGCTTTTTAAAACAACAGAAGCCAGTAAGCTGGAGAGCAATGTATTTTCAATAGCTAAGAAAACAAAAACTGCAGATTAGAGTTCTATGCCATGGGGCATTTTTCTACAAAAGATGAAATTTAAATTTTTTTTCTCTTTTGTGGTGGGGAGGATACACCCAGCAGTGCTCAGGGGTTATACCTGGCTCTGTGCTCAGAAATTACTCCTGGTGATGCTCGGGGGACCATATGGGATGCTAGGGATTGAACTTTGGTCGGCTGCATGCTATCGCTACAGCCCCTTAAAACATTTTCTAATAAACAAAAGCAGAACAAGACATCAGAATAGTCATCATTCTGAAGGGTAAGTCAGAAATTTAAGAGAAAAGAAGGAACAAATAATATATAAACACACCCTCTGTAAGAAAGTGATTCAGGGAAACAAACCACCAAACCTCTAAATCACCCCATGTAAGTGGATTAATCTCTAGGCTGAACATTCTGTGTCCTTGGAATGGGGGTAAGCAGAAAAACCTCGCTTCTGGATAAGGCCCAACAGACCCCACACCCCACTGCTGCAATCATATAAACAGGCTCAGACCCTTAACTCTTAAAAAGGTGAAACACTTCACCAGTTCAAAAAGAAGTGTCAAATATCCAGTGAGGACTCCAACAATAACGCTAAGCACCACAACAACAAAAACAAACAAACAAAACAAAACAAAACAAAACAAAAAAAAAAAACCCACCACGGTCTTGAGATAAGAAACATGGCAGAGCATATAATGAAAGAAAAGAAAAGAAAAAAGTGTAAATGGGGGCAACAGCTTCAATAACCACACCAAAACACAAAAATCAACCAAAAATAGATAGTTAAATATAATAATAATGATAATAAATGAAGATAAAAATAATATATATAAAAAGATAAATAATATTTTGTGTTTTGTTTCTTTCCCTTCTGCCTTGGCACAGTAAATATTGGGGTCATTCCAAAAGGAATTCACTTGGCCTAAGAGATATGGGGTTTCTCCGCCCTTGGAGTATATTGTCACGGGATCAATTATAGCCTCCATTCAGGTTCCTTTACTCTCCGGGTGGTGCTTTTGTGTTGTTTGGAAGTGTTTCACCTTTTTCTCCTTTGTCTCTCTAACTGAGGATGAGACCCTCTAGAAGAATTCCGCTTATTTTCTGCGTATTAGACCTTTACCCCAGTTTACTACTATTCCCTTCTTCAAACAAAACCACGTAACTTGAACTAGCTAGTCCTGCCCCCCAGTTAGAGGGGGAAATAAGGGAGGCACCAGGACCAAATAGGTGCAAGACTACTAAGTATTAGGCTAGATACAGAGGGAACAACATATTCTGGCAGCCCTAGGGGTGAGGGAAGAGCATATGGGAGGTAGGACAAAAACGAAGTTGTAGGAAGAACAAATTGGTGATGGAAACCCCCCCCCCCCGATTTTATGTAAATATGTACCTAAAATATTATTGTCAACAATATGTAAGCCACTATGATCAAAATAAAAATTAAATTAAAAAAATATATATCAGTTAGGTATTAATGATTAATGATTAATGTCACAGCACTGATAGCCCTGAAGGAGCACAGCAAATCTGGTAAGAAAGTTGCATAGAAGCCCACCAAGCTCAATAAGTAAAAAGTAAAGCACAGAAGGTTCAACTAGCACCGACCAGCCAGGGGAAACCATTGTGAGATATAACAATGATCACAAACTGACTTTCATTGAACTATTTTCTTTTTTTTTTTTTTTTTTTTTGGTTTTTGGGCCACACCTGTTTGACGCTCAGGGGTTACTCCTGGCTATGTGCTCAGAAATCGCCCCTGGCTTGGGGGGACCATATGGGACGCAGGGGGATCGAACCGTGGTCCGTCCTATTCAAGCGCTTGCAAGGTAGACACCTTACCTCTAGCGCCACCTTCCCGGCCCCATGAACTATTTTCTGATATTGCATTTGCTGCTCTGTTTTAACAGTAATATAAAGTAAACATGTGCTTACTAAGAAGGCAGACTGGGGGTGGGAGGAAAAAATAGGGACAGTGGTGAAAAACAGGTCACACTGGTGGTAGTACTGGTACTGAAACATTATGTGCCTGAAACAAGTGTATTATAAATAGCTTTGTAAATTATGGTGTTAAAATAAAAAATAAAAAGAAAGTGACCACAGAGTTCAATGTTTTGTAGTAAGTTAATCCTTCTCTAGAATTCTAATGACTTCTCTTATCATGATCATACCATTTGCCTCTAGAATTGAATACTATATAAATGCACAAGTACAAGCACTTTATTAGATTTTTGTCTTTATCGAAAAATTTAATCCCAAATTTTCCAACTACTATATAAATTAACTAAGAAAAGAGTCCTAATAAATAAGATTAAAAGTAATTAATAAGCAATAGCTACATTAAAATAATAATGAGCAATAAAATTATTTTACACTAAATAAAATATTCATCACTTAACTGATGTATTAGATTATCAGTAAATTATTTGTTAAAATTACCTACTGTCTTTTGCAGTTTCCCCTCACGTATTCACAAAATTTTAGAATGTTAGCTTCAACTCAGACTGCCCTACATTATTAGTCCTGGCCCATCATTTTTAATAGCTGTGTCACAGATGGCATAGTTAACCTCCTTAATTTTTTGGTTTCGACATCAATAGGCTAGCACTAATTTTTATTTTCTACTTTTATTTTACTTTTATTTCTATTTTTTAAAAATCAAGGAACCAATACAAAAAATGAACCCAGTGAAGAACTTGGATTAAATACATTCAATATATTAAAAGCAATCTTTTTGAAGGAAAAAAGTAAACAGAATCTACATCTTAAAATATATGGGATGATGACTTAAAAATATAGAAAACACTTACTTGACTAAATCTATTCTGTTGTTGATGGCAGCCCAATGGAGAAGGGTAACATTTTCTTTGTCTGGCTGTCGTACGTCATACCCTGCTTCTACCAATTCTCGGCAGCGTTCGTATATTCCGTACCTTGAAAAGAAATCAAACATGAGTTTGTTACCACTCTTTGACTAGAAATTTATTTTAAAGCTAAAAATAACATCATCAAAAGAAAATAGTCCATTCTGACATCTGAACTTAGTGAACTGATCAGCATAGCATTAGTTTTTAAATCTTAATACAAATATTCTAACAGCTTTTTTAATAAAGTAAATGAGTATACTTCATCTACAGAAAGCAGATGGAAAAGGGATACCAAAAGCACTTCTAAGAGTGGTTTTTTATTTTAATCACCAATTTTGGGTTATTTTATTATATGAGTAAAGAACTTTTTTTAAAATAAGTTCTTATAGACTTAAGATTCTCTTGGCGGTGGAACAAGCGGTAGGGCCTTGCTATGTGCTAACCTAGGACAGACCGCAGTTCAATCCCCCAGCGTCCTATATGATCCCCCAAGCCAGGAGCTTGCTCCCATAGTTCCTGGCTATGCGCTCATAAGTTGCTCCTGGCTTGGGGGGCCATATGGGACACCGGGGAATCGAACCACGGTCCATCCAAGGCTAGCGCAGGCAAGGCAGGCACCTTACCTGTAGCGCCACCGCCCGGCCCCGAGGAGCGATTTCTGAGCGCATCGCCAGGAATAACCACTGAGCGTTACCGGGTGTGGCTCAAAAATCAAAAAAAAAAAAAAGTTCTTACAAAGACTTAACAGCTTTGAGAGGCAGGAAAGATAGTACAGCAGGTAGGGTATTTGCCTTGCACTCAACAGACCCAAATTCATTATCTGGACACCCATATTGAAAGTGACTTTTTGTTTGTTTGTTTTGTTTTTTGGGCCACACCCAAAAGTGTTTTGGAGCTCAGAGGTTACTCCTAGCTCAAAAATCACTCCTAGTAGGCTTGGGGGACCATATAGGATGCTGGAGATCAAACTGGGGTCCATCCCAGGTCAGCTGCGTGTAAAGCAAACACCCTAACTCTGTGCTCACTCCAGTTCCTGAAAGTGAACTTATTTTTTTGTTTGTTTGTTTTTCCTTGGGTTTTGGGGTCACACCCAGTGGCACTCAAGAGTCACTCCTGGCAGGCTCAGGGGACCATATGAGATGCGGGGAATCAAACCAAGTTCTGTCCCAGGTTGGCTATGTGCAACACAAACGCCCTACCACTGTGCTATCACTTCGCTCTGAAAGTGATTTTTAAGTGCAATGTAACGAGTAAGCCCTGGGTGTGGCCCAATAAACAAACTAATTAGTTAAAATTAACTTTGAGTAAGTTAACTGAGTAAGTAAATTAACTTATTAACCAAGTAAGTAAATTAGTAAATAACTAAATAAATTAACTGGGAAAGCCACAGGGTGTGGCCCAATAAACAAACTAATTAGTTAAAATTAACTTTGATATTCCTGAAAACAAATAAAAAAAGGTGCCTGGGGGTGGGAAACTGGGTTGATGGGGAAAATGTCCTATGGATTCAAGTCAATGATACAAGAGAAAGTCACATGAAAGTGAGTTTTTATCTTCTTTAGATTCTTAGTCATTATGTGGCAACATGATTTTTTTAATTGGGGGTGATCCTCTTAGCATATCCTGGCTCAGTGCTCAAGAAGCACTCCTGGATGGGATCAAGGGACCATATGAGGTGTGGAGGACTGAGCTAGGTCAGTTGCATACCAAGCAAAGAACCAGCTTGCTGTACTACCTCTCTAATCCCCAAAGCATAAATTCTAAAATTTATCTATTTCAAGTATAAGAAAAGTAAATAGCAAAATAAAGCATGAAAAATTGTCATCAATCTTCAAGAACCACCAACTTCTCCTTAAACAAAATGTTGGGTCCTTGGAAATATGCTAGTGATGGTAGTACACAAACATGTTTAGGAAGTACATAAAACTTGAAGTATATTGAGGAGGTATATGAAATGTAGTTAGATAGTACACAAATATGTTGAGGAAGTACTCAACGTCATCTATAGGAGCTTAGAAACAGTGACTTTAAGCAAAATAACTAACAAAAAAGCCAATTTTAGCAGAGACTAACTGATGTAATGAGAGAATGTAAATAAAAAGTCAGGCACATTTGAGTCACAACAATCACCAAGCATGCAAAGGTCAAAGTGGAAATACTTTGATAGTAAACAACATTCTGCATGTAGTAACTCATTCCCTTCCCAATTTCTCTCTCAGTTCTTGATGGCCAGAAGGGGCTAGAGTCCCTCCTAGCAGATCAAAGATAAGGTGGCACCAAGCCCTCCATCCAGCACAGGACAGCCATGTCCACATGCACATCCACATCCCTGAAATCAACAAGGAGATGATATTCAAAGAAACAGGACCCACACAGAAAGCCATGGAGACCAGACACAGAAAGTGGCCTCATGAGGAATCTTTTTCTCTCAGGAACATTATAACAAAATTACACTGAATAAATGACATGGCGCAAAATGAACAACATTATACCTACTGGAGTCTAAAACTGAAAGATATTTGATCAGTTCCATTCAAGATAATGGAAGTATTCAAAAGAGAGTAACTAATTTTATTTCAGCAAGGGGCCGGAGAGATAGCACAGTGGTAGGGCCTTGCATGCAGCTGATCCAAGAAGGACCCCATTTGATTCCTGCATCCGATCTGTCTACCTGTCTGCCAGGGGCAATTTCTGAGAGCAGAGCCAGAAATAACTCTTGAGCACCGCTGGGTGTGGCCCAACAACCAATTAATCAATAATAAAGTTTAAAAATTAAGTTTATTTCAGCAAAACAACAGCTATCAGGAGATTTTAAAAAAAAATCTGTTTGGCAATGTTTCTATCACCAGATAATAAAGCATGGAAGATCTAAGTATATCACCTATAAAAAACCTTTTCAACAACAAATCTAAAACAATTTCTAACATTTGTGAAACCATTTATTTTCAAATAAAACAAAAATCAGATGTTTGCAAAAATTATCAGAAAAATATTTGCAGGTACATTTTAATAAAACCTTTACTTAGTTACAAGTTATCAGTAAAAATTAAGAGTAACTTAATTATTGTGACTTATTAAATTAACTTAGTGTGACTTGTAGTCTTTTATTAGTAACTTTGTATCTTTATGAAGTGTCTTTTTTTGTAGCAAGAAAATTATAAAAACAAAATCCCAATAAAATGTAATTAGGATTAATTTCTGTATCATTATAAAATAAAAAACTAAACTAAACGTAAATTTTAAATTATCTTGTAAGTGTAGTTATATTGCTATAAACAAAATATAATATTAAAGACCTAAATAAATATATATACCAATTTCCTCAAAACTGATCTTTAAATTTAATTAAATTTTAATTAAAATTGCAAATGAATATCTCATAAATTTCTCAAATTAGTCTCTAAAATTTCTTTAAGAAGTGAAAAGGCTAAATTCTGATGACTAAGATAGCAGACAATTCTGATGACTAAGAAGTACTAAAGCAAGTGGCCTATACAAGATATTAAAAAATGGAGGAAGGGGGCAGAACAATAGCAGAGCAGGAAGGGAGTTTGCCTTGCACACTTGCCAGCTAACCCAGGTTCAATCCCCGAATTCCATATTGGTTGCCGGAGTATACTAGGCACAGAGCCAGGAGTAAACTCTGGACCTTCTAGCCCTGGGTTTGAGCACCTCCCACTCAGACAATCCCTAAGAGGTGAAGAAATCCTATGAGGATGTCCCAGTTCCAAAAGCCCCCCCCTCCCCCCACACACACACACTAGCAGGAAGGAGACATGGTCATTCAGACACAATGAAGAGGAGTCAAAAGAGAGTGCAAAGGACCTGCTTCCTACTACTTCTGCCACTTTGGAGCCACCGTGGCAGCCTCTGCAGAAATCCCAGGCTGCTGTTCCAACAATGAACCAGGTAAGTACAAGGTGCAGACACTCAGTGGCACTGAGAAGGTAACTGGGTCACACTGGGGCAAGGAATTTGATGTCCCGGATGGACTCTCTCAGCCCTTCTGGTCCACGCCAGCAAGGCAGGCACTGCACCCAAGAGCACTCACTAACACAGTGTTCAGGATAATGTTACTTAATTTACAAAAATGAAAAATACCACAAAGCATTTAAACAAAGAAGGTCCTTATTTGTCAGCACAGAAGATCACAAAAACCGCTGTTTAATTTTTTTAAAGAAAGATACAAGAAAGTCGATGACAGAATAGACATATAAATTATGGATGTGTGTATGTATGTATGTATGTATGTATTACATGCATATGTTGCTTGCAGATGTTTGGAAGAAGGTAAAAGCTATTCCTGAGTACTTTAATCTCCACAGACATGGCAAAAGCCTTACCTGCTTGCACTATCATTCTGGACCCAGTAATAATTTTATCTCTAATCTACATCTTTCTAAAGTGTAACTTCTTTCTAACTTGTAACTTATTTCTGAGGAACTATTAACAGGCAATAGATAAGAGAAAAATTTCATAACTACTCATGATTTTATCAAGTACTAAGGCTTACTAAAAATGAAGAAGACGTGCTCATATTTCTCTCCAAGCAGATGTCAAAGAATACTACAAAGGGAAACTTACTGTGTAGCTTTGACAATGTCCCAGGTGCTATAATCATCAATATGAGTTTTCCGTCCAAGAGGTTCACCATATCCATGATTGTAATGGCTTTGTGGTTTGATTTCCTATTAATGAGAAAAATCACACAAGAAGCAAAAGTTCAGAGATATATAACATGTTCTATTTTACTATGGTTTCTATGCATTGTGCTATCTGAAAAATGCTCAAAATTAAAATTGTAAATTTTATGTAATTTTGAAGTCTGCACACTTATAGAGTAAATCCATGTACTCACTCAAATTAGAATCAGATCTGAAGAGAGAGTACAGAGGTTAAGGCACTGAACCACGAAGGAGCCCTGAGAACAGAGCCAGAAGCAAGTACTTAGCACTGTCAAGTTTGGCTCAAAATCCTATAAACAAATAAAACATACCTTTAAAAAAAAAAGCTGATTAGTAAAATTACTAGTAGGTCTGACAAAACACAAACATGCAGTGGACAGAGATAGTACAATGGGTAAGGCACTGCCTGAAATGTGCTCGACCAGGGTTCATTCCCATCACATCAGTACATTCAATACTAAACATTTAGGAAGGATCCTTGAGAATAGCCAGATGTGGTCCAAACAAACAAACAAACAAAAAAGTAGAGTCCTTAAAGAAACCTTTTCTAGTAAAAAAATAAAATAAAAAGAAAGAAATTAAGCAGTACTACAACAGAATACTATCAGCTATGCAGCTGCAAGGAATGATGAAATGAAGCTATTGCTGCATCCTGGAAAAACTAAAAGAGTTGAGTTGTTGAGTGAAGTCAGCCAGACAAACATGGTATAATTAGTTATCTGTGGTATACAGAATAATCAGACAAGGGAATGCAATGTAGTAAAGGAGGGATGCTCAGATCACCCTTGAGAGAGAGAAGGAAAGAAATTGAGGAGGGAAAGGAAGATGAGGAAAGGAAGTAACAGTGAAGCAGGGGTCAGACCCTTAGGTAATATGGAAGGAGGGGTATAGCCAACATCCAAACCTGAGTCAACACTGAAAACATGAGATCCTAAGTACAACTATCAAACTTGAAAATGTGCCAGTGAAGGTGGGAGGAAATATGCATATATTGGTGAAGGACTTAGAAAATTAGTATGATTAGTGCTAGAACATTATATGTCTAAAATTCAACTATCAGTAACTTTATAAATCGCAGTTCTTTTAAATTGAATTTTAAAAAATTAAAAATATTATTGAATATTATGTCCATTGAAACTCTACATGCAATTTTTTCTACTTAAAATGCAAAATTGGCTATGCAGTCAATTTCCTCAATGTTCAATTCTATTATCAACTAAATGTCCTTGATTCTGATGTGTCTCTATTTTTCTCACAACATAAATAATAACACATAACAATACTTGAAAAATCCTAAGAAAAATGCATGATTCCTTGACCACTGATACCAAAATATCAATTAAAAAGCAATTTCTTGGAGGAGAAAGCTATTCTTTTTAGATTAAAATAGCCACCATATGTGTGTTGAAAATTCCAAAACTGATACCTGTGAGCCATAAATTCAGACCTATCTTTGTGACAATTTCCAACTAAGTCTCAAAGAAGCAAATTTTCACAGAGAAATGCTTTTGTTCCTTAAAATGCTCTAGCCTACACGTGTAGGTTTTTTTTTTTTTAACTTATCACATAAACTCAAAGAGACATGGCTTGGCATAACAGACAAAATCTTGGACTGAGAGGCAGGTTACTGACCTATATAAGACAGCCATTCTGTCTGTCTGGTTGTTTATGGACAACACCTGACATTGCTCAGGGGCTTCTGCCAGTGCTGGAACCAGTGGAAACTAGTACTCAGGTTATCACTCACACAGTGTCAGGAATGGAACCAAGTGCTCCAGCCTATGACACTAATATCGATGCCATAAGCCAGCAAACTAACTTCCATGGGACTAAGGTCCCTGTCAATCAAGGATGGGAAAGCTCTGGATACAGATACAGGCTCTTCTAGATGGCTCAAAGACCAGAACCCGGCTTTCTGAAAGAAACTGCAGCTTCAAGTGCACTCAACCTTCTTCAAGCATTCTGTGATGCTTAAATCCTGGGATTTTATGTAAGATTTCACTAGTCTTAAAGAGAAACAACGCTGGAGCCAGGAAATGACTCAGTCATACAAAACCTGCCTTGCATGAGTGAGACCATCAGCTCAATACCTGGTACTGCCTCATATCTCTCCACAGCCAATGTGATCTTTGCTGACAAATGACAGTCTCTCTCTCTCCCTCTCTCTCCCTCCATCTGCCTGTCTCTCTCTCTCTCTCTCTCTCTCTCTCTCTCTCTCTCTCTCTCTCTCTCACACACACACACACACACACACACACATACACACACACACACACACACACACACACACAGCCAAGTGCCCCAGTGCCCCACTACAAAAAAAGAAAAAGGGTTGGGGGAGGATCCTAAAGATTCAGCTGCTCTTTTAGGGAAAAAAAGGGGTCAAAACTTTTGGGCTAGTAGTCTTTGAAATCTCTGCTAAGGCTACCAGAAATTTATTCTGGAGTCATAGCATTCCAGGCAAGAGAAGCCCCAAACAGCTTAGAGTGCTGTTGTTTCTAAGGAAACTGGAAGGGGATGGGGACAATGACCATAGACACATACAAGCTTCCAGACTCTGCTGAAGAAGAAAACTAGAGCAAGAGGCTGGAGTAAATTCAGCAGTTGCTGGATGGCAGCAGACAGAAATCAACCTCGCTTTGAAATATAAAAGCACACATAGCCAGCCTGTTTATTATTAGGACAAGAGATGCCATGATAAATGTATATTGGAAAGCTTGAATGGCCTGAGATAATCAGTTAGGCACTGAGTATATGTGACCGAGAAGCCTTTAACTTACTAAGCCTATGAAACCTGTAGTTTGCACTTACTAGAAAAGAGAAGTGGAGGCCTCATGAACCTAAAGAGTCGTCTATAGCATAATATTTATAATCAAATACTTTTCTGGTTTTGTAAGTGCTCAATCTGAAAAGCATTCTCTAAGAATTGGCTCTACAGCAGAACAGGTTTGGAAGAAAAGACACACAAGAGTCAGGGACAGAAAGGATGGTATGGGAAAGAACCTGACCTACCACAATTCAATAGTCTAGAAAAAGAAAACTAAAGTTAAATAGGGGTACTGCAACATCTTGAACAATGGAAAATACCTGAATAACGCAAATTAAAACCCAAAGGAAGTTATGTTTGTTATTCAATTAAAACGGACAAGTGGCTAGTCATTGGCGATTGTTAAAAGTTCAGCAGGCTCCAATAGAGAATGGCCATGACCCTGATGGAAAAAAGCCAACAAAGAATCTAGGGTTTCTGTGGGATATGGTTTATTCAGAAGGTTCTTACTGAAACCGACATGTAAATAATAAGGCCCTATAGAAAAAAGCTCTGGTCAGCTACAGTTCCCCAGAGAATATTCAGGCACCCATGAAAAGGTATGTACACTCTTATATTTCCCCCCAAACTCAATCCCTATTCCTACCACCACCCCTTCCTGACTCTCCCTTCATGAAAGTCTTGTCATTTTCTTTATGTCACTGAGTCTAAGTAACTTGTTCAAATCAAGTTCTTTGAAACTCTCACAAACGCTTCTTCCAAGCCCGGTAAACTGGAGATCAAATTCCTGGAGGCCCTCAGGCTTCTGGGATGGCCTTCCCATGGCCGACAAAGCAGACCTCTGTCTCCAGATTTCCACCTCACCTGTCATGACAGATGAATTCAGCCAGAGCAAAATTCCAATGTGAGACTGTCAACAATGCTAGCAGCAATGTAAAGAGAAAAAAGCAAATATCATGAGAGGATATCACGAGAAATAGAACTCAAAGAGGATGGAATAGTGGCATATAAATTATATATAAAGGTGCCTTAATTCTCAAATGCATTTACGACCCTCCTCCAAATCAAAGAGATTGAGAACATTCTGGGATATAGGGACCGAAGAGATAGTACAATGGCCAAGGTGCTTGCCTTGCACATAGCCAGACCCAGCTTGAACCAATCCCTCCATGCTACGAGTGATTCCTAAGCACAGAGTCAAGAATAAATCCTCAGCATTACAGGGTGTAGCACAAAAGCTAAATAAGTAAGCCAATCAAATTATCTACAAGACACTGTCACGGGCCTACCTCCAGAGCACAGCCCACAGACACATGTGACATCGCCACCCAGTCAGCCCCACCATCAACGCCTGTACTGTGTAAACAGCCGATGCTATTGGATCTTGGGGGTTCTGAATTAGAAAACGAAAGGGATTCCATTACATAACTGTGACTGCTCAGACATAACTCCTCTACATTTAGATCATAGGAACAGCATCATAAAGGCTTGCTGACAAGAAGAAAAAGAGGAAAGGGGGAAAGATCTCACTGGATACCTGACTTCACTCTACATTCTATCCACATCAATGAGCCAAAAATGAGCAGTCTGAGAAACCTGAGCTAGTAAGGGTGAGAATTTCCGGGGCCATAAGGATTTTTAATAAGGGGTACCAACTGCTGTAATAAAAAGACCATGTAGACCATGAAACATGTAACCAGATTCCAAGGTGCTGTGAGGGCTGGGAGGAGGGGTGACTTTGCCTGCAGAGCTTGAGCTCGGGTCCTCTCCACCAGTGTGAGTGGGAATAATAAAGCAGTCTTTCCCAGAACCTCTAAGCCCCACAGCTCTTAACTCCCAACACTTCGGAACCTCAGCTGGGGCCCTGGAGTAGCGAGCCCTAGTGTCCTAGTGTCCAAGTGGTTTATCCTCTCAGCCCTAGCACTGAGTGTATGGTCACCTGTTGTGCCCCACAAATACCCCCCATGTAATGGAGACAACAGTGAAGGGCGGGAGGCGAGCATAGTCAAGGCCTTTCCTGAGCAGTTCAGCAAAATGCCAGCAGAGGGCACTGCTCCACAAGGATGATAAAGTGGTTATACAGGAGACATGTCAAATCTCCCTCTTTCTGGAGCCCCAGTCCCCTGAGTTTGATCCTACCTGCAGCAGGCCTGGTTCTTCCCTCCCACAGAAGAGCTCTTCATACGGTAGGGTCTCTGCACTTTCGGACAGAACCAAGGGACCCCTCACCCATAAATCCAAGACCCCCAGAAAACACCTGACCACGGAGAGCACCAGATTCAATGCAAACTGCTCTTTCCTCCACAGACACACACTGTGACAGACCAGGGTGTGAAACTTCAACAGGTGGGTGGCAAAGGGGGACTAGTGAGTTCAAGGTAGAGGAGGTGGAGAGAGGAGAGCAGAAGTGGGCACTGTGAAGGGACTGATGTTGAAACACAGAATGCTTGAAACCCAATAATAAATAATTTCATAAATTCACGGTGACTAAATAAAAATTTAAAAAATATAAATAAAAACATTAACAAAATCATAATAAAACCCTAGCATAGACTACAATGAAAGTTACATGAATGTGAACTCTCTAAATATGTTTTACATAGTAATTTTACAGAATTTTATCCTATAAAGTATTTTCTTTTTCTTTATTCTAATTTTTGGGTCACACCCAGCAGCATTCAGGAGTTACTCCTGGCTCTGCACTCAGAAATCACTCCTGGCAGATTTGGAGGACCATATGGGATGCCAGAATTCAAACCACTGCCCTTCCTGGGTCGGGTGCAAGGCAAACTCCCTACTGCTGTGCTATCTCTCCGGCTCCATACAGTATTTTCTGGCTCTGTTCACCAAGGGGAAACAAACAGCAAAACCTTCCTATCCCCTGTACTAACTAACCCTCTGGCCAAATACTTACGTTTCTTTGGATTTTTACATTAATGGCTTTTCCTCTCCAGAATCTCACCCAGGATATACTTCATTTGTCCTAGTAATGAAACTTCTGGCTTTATCTGTGCAAAGCAGCTTCCCTTGGTTTTTTTCCTTTTGCTGACCTTGACAGTTCTGAGGAAACTAGTCAGGTATTTCACAGTATTCCATTCACCTGTGATTTGTCTCAGTGTTTTTTCAACTTTGAAATTTTCTTTCGGTACACATATATAATCTTTATGTACCCAAATATTTATATGCTCTCTGCAGTTTGTAATCACACTACCCACGTATTTCTTTTTTTTTGGGGGGGGGGGAGTTTGGGCCACACCCAGCAGTGCTCAGGGGTTACTCCTGGCTGTCTGCTCAGATATAGCTCCTGGCAGGCACGGGGGACCATATAGGACACCGGGTTTCGAACCAACCACCTAAGGTCCTGGATCGGCTGCTTGCAAGGCAAACACCGCTGTGCTATCTCTCCGGGCACACTACCCACGTATTTTATATCATTCACTTTTACATTTTCTCATCCCATTACATTTAACATTTATAAACACTGCTTTAATCATTGAAAAAAATCTAGGGGCCGGAGTGGTAGCACTTGCACGCGGCTGACCCAGGACAGATGCAGGTTCAATCCCTGACATCCCATATGGTCCCCTGATTTCTGTGTGCAGAGCCAGGAGTAAGCACCCCAAGGTGTGGTCAAAAATAAAAATAAATAAATAAAATTAAAAAAAAAACTTGAGAAATCTTTCATTTAAAATAAGAAAATGAAATATCTCCTAATCACCCACCATTTAGATTATTCTCCTACTTCCTGATTAAACTCAGATGTCATTTCATAGGCTTATGTCTTAATTATGTTCCCTAACATTCCCTTTTCCACTAGATTCTAAGTCCAAAAATAAGAACCCTCCTCTCCCATCTTAATCGTAGGTGCACACGCATAGTAGTACAAAAAATTTGTTGTATTAAATGGATTTAAAAGAAATGAAAACAGAGCCGAAGTGGTGGCACAGGCCATAAGGCATTTGTCTTTTGCACTCTAGCCTAGGATGAACCATCCCCCAGTGTTGCATATGGTCCCCCAAGCTAGGAGTGATTTCTGAGCGTAAAGCCTGGAGTAACCCCTGAGTGTCACCAGGTGTGGCGAAAAAAAGAAAGAAAGAGAAAGAGAGAGAGAGAGAGAGAGAGAGAGAGAGAGGGAGGGAGGGAGGGAGGGAGGGAGGGAGGGAGGGAGGGAGGGAGGGAGGGAGGGAGGGAGGGAGGGAGGGAGGAAGGAAGGAAGGAAGGAAGGAAGGAAGGAAGGAAGGAAGGAAGGAAGGAAGAAAGAAAGAAAGAAAGAAAGAAAGAAAGAAAGAAAGAAAGAAAGAAAGAAAGAAAGAAAGAAAGAAAGAAAGAAAGAAAGAAAGAAAGAAAGAAAGAAAGAAAGAAAGAAAGAAAGAAAGAAAGAAAGAAGGAAGGAAGGAAGGAAACGAGAATAGAAGCTAGAGCAATAGTACAGCAGGTAATAAGTGTATTTGCCTTGCATGCAGCAGACCCAGACCCAGGTTAGAACCCAGGACTTCCTACTCCCTTTTGTGGCAAGATTCCTACCATGGACAGATCCTCTGGCATTCATCTATTGTCTAGGGAATTATTACTATACTATCTTTTGGGGAATATAAGTACTTTTTATTTATAAAGGTATGTCTCCACTGTTTTTACAAAGGAATCAATTTATAAACCAACCAGAAACACATCATAACTTTTCTCCATCCACTCATCAGGAGTGTTGAAGTAAAACCCTTCCCTCATTCTGTGGAAACAGAACCTACAATTTCAACTCTAAATTTCCCTGTCTTATTTTATCTTCTAAATTACCTGTTTGTGTTTTTATCTAAATCTTCAAATGATTTGTTTGTTTGAACTTGAATCCACTTTTATAGAGATTAGATTAGCATTACTCAACAGAGGGACTCCTGTATATTTCAAGGGACAACAGATGAAAATCATGTAAATAAGCAGGGGAAAGGCACCAGCAGGTCAACCAACGAGGGGGGTGGGGGGGACAGAAAATTGGAAAGGAGACACAGTCAGGAAAAAAAATCTGAGGACTAGATTATAGCTTTTTTTTTCCATCTGATCTAAACATTTGTTTCATTTTTAGGCTTATTACTTTCAAATGGTTGAGAGATAATACTTTCATAGTCACAAACATACTTGGGGGAAAAAGTTTTTTTTTTAATTTTTTCAATCTTTTCTTTTTAAACACTAAGGCAGTAACTTGAGCTATTCATCAAGTATTTCCAATTTTCTTCCCAGTTAAGGGAAGTACAGAACATCTTGGGTCTTTTTAAAGTTAAGATGACCATAGGATTGATTTTAAGGCCTACTGCTTTCAGAGGATGGGTTTTGAAGAGTCAGTATACAATTTCTCTTTTCCTTTTTTCCTGTACCATGGAGATTGACAAATTCACAGAGAGCCAGTGTCAGCAGAAGTCCCATCACACCCAGAATGGAAGTGTGTTGAATCACTAACATATAAGCAATAATACTATAGGATTGTTATGCAGCAAAGGCAAGCTGCTCCTGACTGAGCTGATCTAGTATGGAAAGTGACACACAGATACAGAGCGACAGGGATCATTTTCCCCCATTGTATTTTGGAGCTACTACAGGTGAATACAGAAATGGGAATGTTGTGATCCATTCTAAAAACATTCTATTCTATAAAATGGAATGTTGCAATCCATTCTATTTATATTTGGTCACATCGTAAAAACCTCATTTCATTCTGAATTAACTTTTTGCATAGTCTATGAATACGATCACAAGTGTGAACTTTCCTATCTAGGGCATTGACCAAAACAGTACAGTCAACACTACAGAAAAAAATGGCAATATATTATTTCCTCATATTGACCACCCCAATTTTTAAAAGGCAATGCTTTTTTGTTTGTTTGTTTGGGGGGTTGGGGTTTTTGTTTGTTTGTTTTGTCCACATTCAGTGAAGTTCAGGGGTTACTTCTGGTTCTACACTCCAGAACCATTCTTGGCTCAGTGGATATTATGAGATGCCAAAGGATGAAACCGGATCACTGGCAACAAGGCAAATGCCATCCCTACTGCGCTATCTCCATTATATACACAGTGATCTAATCACCCTTACTGAGTATCAATGCCCATTTGATATCACTTTGGAATATATAGAATATTTGGAATAGGGGCCGGGAAGGTGGCGCTAGAGGTAAGGTGTCTGCCTTGCAAGTGCTAGCGTAGGACGGACTGCGGTTCGATCCCCCGGCATCCCATATGGTCCCCCCAAGCCAGAGGTGATTTCTGAGCGCATAGCCAGGAGTAACCCCTGAGCGTTACTGGGTGTGGCCCAAAAACCAAAAACCAAAAAAAAAAAAAAGGAGTTCCGAAGGCCAAACTGGATCCTAGTATCACCAAGGATCATCAGGACTGTTCCCACTTCATTCATTCCTCTCCCATCTGTCTGGACTGCCACCTTCCTCTAGCAGGTTCTGCATGTCTGACTCTTCCCTCCCTCCCAAGGATCTTCTAAGGAACACATGACTATAATATGGGGCCATTTAAAACATGGGGTGACTTCCCATCTCAGGACCCTGGGCTTCCTCATCCCTGCCAGAGTTCACCCCGCCACTCAAACACTAATAGGCTCACCCTCTCCTGACAGGCTAGGAGAACTCAAGGGGAGTTCAGGAGACCCAGCCCCACCTGGGTCCTCTCTCCAGCTCCCACTTTCTCATATGTGTATAGAATACAGGGGAGCATGCAGCCAGCAGAAGCCTCTTTCAAATCACCTTTGCAACCCACAACACCTGGTGCTCACATTTTTCACCTAGGAACAAGAGAAACAGACAGGATCTCTAAAAGAACTTGTGACTGATCTCCAAGGTGATCAGTGGGCAATGTGTGAGCCACTCACACATTCCCAGGCTTAAGTGCTGTGTTTTCTCGATCTTACCAGGAGGGACACAAAATTGTCAGAAAACAGCCAGGAGTCATCTGCTTTCCTCAAACAGCCCTGCAACAGATGGCTGGCTGATGGGGGGCAGGGGGGCAGCAAAGACACAAGTGTGCACCAGAAATGATCACAAAGATGGCATAGGGATCAGCAGGGACAAGTCACTACTATTACTTAGCCAAAAACAACAGGCAACATTCAGAGTCGGACCAACTCCAATTCTGAGATAGTACAATGGAAAATGTACACATCAAAACTTTCCATATGTTCTGTCAACTCAATTTAATCTCTTAAGAAACCAAAGATGTAAGGATTATAATCCCTGGTTTCTAAACAAGAACACTCAAGTATGAAGAGTGAAGTAATTTGCTCAAGACCACACAATTAACTGCAAGAAGTGGAACTTGAACTCACTACGGTTCCCAAAAGCTTTCAAATAATAGAGCAAAGAGGGTCCTGGCCTTGCACACAACATGTCCATGTTCAATCTCTGTCACTACATATGGTGCTAGGAGCCCCACCAAGAGTGACTCTGAGCACAGAGCAAGGAGTAAGCGCTGAGCACTGCTTGTTGTTCCCCTTTCCTCCCCACAAAAAAACCTCAATAGAGCATGTCCTAGCAACAACTCATACTAATTTGATAATGGGACTCTTGCAAAAGATTTCCAGCAAGATGCCACAAACCACGCCAGCACCATTTGTCATCTTCCCAGCAGCAGAGGCAGCCTACAGTAAATACTAGGAACAGCCCCTATACCACCACCACTCACACCTCTGCTAGTTTACTCCTCTTCACTGAGTTCTGTATGTCAAAGTTGACTTTGCCTTAAGAATTTAGAGCAAGCTGAAGAAACAAATTTAAAAAAATAAACTGAAAATAAAGGGGGAGTTTTAAAGAAAATGAAATTTTAATATTTCCAGTTAAAAGTTTACTCAAAGCCCCTGAGCCCTTGAGTTCGTACCAACAAATCTCTTTAAGAAGAGTTGATAGTGACTTTAATTGGCTCCCTATCACATAGCAAAAGTCATTTTGTCTTTTAATTTATAGAATGTCATGTACATGAGATTGGAATCAACTCAAGTTGGAAGTAGCAGAGTTTAGTTAATAATACAAACTCTGCCATCTTACAGTATGTACACTTGAATAAATATTACCTCCTGAGTTACTTTCCCCATCTGAACAAGTCAATAAAACATGCTTTCCAGAGTGTGAAAAGAAAACTGATTAAACTGAAAATCAGCAACATGTCTTTCAGCAGATGAAAGAGTAACTGTGTAAAATCAAATAACGAAGTATCAAGGATGATCAGAATGTGTCTGCGGACAAGGGGCTGGCCTAAGGATTGACTTCCCGACATAGAGCTTGTCTCCAACATCTGAGACTCAATCCTTTAATTCCAGCCCCACAAAAATACAAACGGCCCCAAGGACTCAACCAGAAGGTATATGAATATAACTAGAGTGCAAGACCAAGGGAGCATGCATGCAAGCGCCACAATTAAGAACTTTGGCAAGCATTACTGCTAAAGATGATGTAATGCCCTTATGTGCCAGAGAAAGCCAAGAACACAGTTTTTGGAGACCACCAGGCACCAAAGTTGGGCCTTCTCTGCCCACTATAAAAAAGCAGGAGATGGGGACAGTAGAAGCATCAAGGGAAAGGAGGATGACAGGGAACAAAAGGATTTCCCTAGCAGTTACACTATTCTATGCAGAACGTGAAGGATTGATAGATCAAGTTCACATGTCTGAAAACCCACAGAATGGAAACTACGCAGACCCTGGGGTATATGAACTTGGGTGATCACAAAGGGCTCAATGTGACACAAGTCACTGTGGCAGGGTGGTGATAGCAGGTAGAAAGAGAGCTGTGAGCACACCAAATATATGTGACGTATATGGCTTTCTTGCTCAATTTTGCTCTGAACCTAAAACTACTCTTAGAAAAAAAACTTTTTTTTGAGTCAGGCTCTAGCAATCATCAGGCTCTGGGTTCAGAATCTCAACTGGAACCTGGGTAACAGGGAGCAAAGAAACTGTCCTGCCCACTGGGCTATTTTTACTGTTCTCACATCTTCATTTTAAAAAGTAAATGAACACAGGCTGGAGAAATAGGTTAGGTTGGAGGTACTATTAGCTTCGCAGCCCACTAATAACCCTGGTCCAAACACCTAGCACTGCATATGATCCCCCTGAGAACTGCCAAAAAAGATTCCTGAGCCTCTGGGCACCAATGGATGACCCAAAACCCAGAAAAGAAAAAAAAAAATGTTTACAACCACAGCTAGCCAATCTCTTGTAAATAATAATGCAATCAAATCACTATTACATTATATTCTACTGTGAAAGCAGGGAAATTTAAATTCAAATTTTTCTGCCACTTACCAAAAAGCTAGTTACTTTATACCTCAGTTCTCACATTTATAAAATAAGTATAAATGGAGCAGTAGTGAGTTAATATTAAAAATTACATTGGTATAAAATGGCGCCAGCTAACAGGCATAATTTGGTAGGTCTGAGCAGACATTATTATCTTCCAGGTTGAAGAGTAAACATCCAAAGTGCACAGTATGCATCCTGTGAAGCTTCACACATGAAGCTTCCTTTTCTAGAACAGCTTTTCTGGCCATCAGCAAACAATCATCTCCATAATGTGTGACCACTTTCCCAAAAAAAGCCAGAGATGGATGGCCAGTTGCTAGGAAACTATATAATCCACAAACTCAAAAAAAAAAAAAAAAAAAAAAACCACTTACTATTTGGCCTTTCAGAAAAAGGTTCAAAAGATCTGAAATTCTGTTCTCAGAATGAGGGGGGGGGGGGGGCAGATTTCTACATCAACTACAACAGCCCACTGCCATAGCTACACCCTCCCGAAGAATCAGCCCAGCTCTACAACGTAACTTTACCAAACTGTGAAGTCACCAAACATGTTCCACATCTATAGATCATGGACTGTGTGGCCACAGTAGCCCTGAACACCTCAAAATCTTATAGTGTCAGCCCAGTAGTAGTATCTCATATCTCAGGAAATGTGATGGAAAGTTCTATAGAACTCTACCGAGCTCAAGGAACCTAAACAGGAACACAGAAGCTCAACTAGCACCAATCACAACCCAGTCAACCCTTAGATAATGACTTTAGTAATACCATAGAGAGATAGAACAGTTATTTCAAATTGACTCTGTTGATCTAAATTTTGATAATTCCGTTTGCCTTGAATCATAACAAACAATAAGAAGTAGATTTGTTTGTGCCTTCAAGGGGAGCAGGCTAGGTTGATGGACAGGAAAGTAGGGACCTTGGTGAAGGAAAAGTCACCTGGTAGTGGAATGGGGTTTTAAACATTTTTTTAATGCCTGAAACGACTG
Source organism: Suncus etruscus (assembly GCF_024139225.1). NCBI lineage: Eukaryota > Metazoa > Chordata > Mammalia > Eulipotyphla > Soricidae > Suncus > Suncus etruscus. Next base: position 73,056,030 of record NC_064858.1, read on the forward strand.
TACTATAAACATCTTGGTAAACCATGGTTTAAAATTTTAAAAAATTAAAAAGAGAAAATGTATTTAATAACTACCAAATATCATAGATAGCGTAAAGTCTCTTAAAACTCAAAAGTTCAGAACAGTTATATGACCTGATAGGTAGGTAAAAGTCATCTGATACAAATCTGACTTTATAGTCAAGTGTTGCCTACCTCATACCTCAGTGTTACCTATCTTTTACTAGTCTTTTATTAGTCAAAATCTTTTACTTTTACTTGCATATGAGTGCAAATCAGTGCTAGACTCTAATTCCCTGTGATCATGCAAGATGAAGTGTCCTAAGTGTACAGCTATCCTGGCCTGAGAAAAGATCCAAACTCAAAACACCAAGAAGTACGGTTTCTACCACACACTTAATGCTTTCTTACCATCATAAAGTAAAAAATCTTAATGTAAAACAGAAATCAGGGACTACCAATGTAAGCCCAGGTCTTAAAAGGTTAGATTTGCTAGTATATTTCGTGCCAAGACCTGTAATGAATCAGTTTACAAACCTGCTTCTCCGTAATACACACTGGAATCTAAGAGGAAAGTACTACTAACCCGATTTTACAACTAACAAAAGTAATCTGACCACACAGCAAGAGACAGAAACCCAGATTCTCAAGTCACCAGAATGTTCATTCTTATTATTTTACTGCCTCACACTGCTTCTACTCCACAAGTCTGTCCAAAGGATATAGCACAATGGCAACCAACAAAAATATAAATGACTAATTAAATTTATTTACATAAAAAGTTCTCCCAATGCAAATATCTCTAAAAGGACAGGTTCACTGTTTATTGTATTATGTAAGGAATTCCTAAGAAGGAATTGGTCTAAATACTAACAGGAGATTAAGCAATGGCTAGTTTTTTATCCTACAAATAACTCATTTATTCAACTAATATTTTGTGAGAAACCATTTTTATAATGTAGTATTAAATCTGAAATAAAAGTAAAATAAAGGCTTGAGAAATTACAGGGGTTAGTGAGCAATTGCAGAGTGATTCCCTAAGCATAGAGCTAAGGAGTGGCCCTAAGGAACCACTGGGTGAGGCCCAGAGAAACAGAGGAAAGAAAGGATATAAAACTTATTCCTGCAAGATCTCATTCCACTAAATTAAAACTGTCATTCTCGTTTCTAAAATTAAATCAAAAGAAGATGCATCTAAACTGGTCTGTTTATACCCCTTCCTCCTGAAGAGGAGTAAGAGAGACATGAGTAACCGGAATGTGCCTAAGCACAGCCCCCTAATCCAGTGCTTCTCAATTATTTTCTGTCATGTCCCCCCAGGAAGAAGAAAACATTTTTCGCATCCCGCACGACTGTAAATAGTATCTTTATTCAAAAAAACTTTAACCTGCAAAACAAAAATATATAAAATAATTTGAGCTGATTTTTTAATCAGAGGTGATGCCTGGATTAATGGCTACAATGAGCACGTTTTGCAATGCATAGTTTTTTGAAGCGGGGTTTGAAGCAGGACACAGCAACTCTCAGCTCCAGAGACATACAGAGACATAAACACAGGGCTCAGCTTGTTATAACAGTGTTTGCTGAGGTCAAATGCGCCCCACTGTTTGAGAAATACTGCCCTAATTGGACAATGGGCTAGGGCTAGGCCATTGAAAATCTTGTAAAAAGAAGACCATGGGTGAAGACTGGACGAGAAACATGCTAAGCAACATCACCACTCTTCAGTGAACAAACCATGGCTGCATCCGTTTCAATGGTTCTCTGGGGTCACTTGAACAATGACTGCAAATCAAGAAATGATAAGTCTGTAATCACAAGTCCAGTCTGTTCAAAAAATATGTGAAAGTACTAATAGGATTTGGGGATGTGGAATAACAGTAACACATTTGCATGAGAGATTGCTATTCCCTATAGGCAAAAAAAAAAAAAAATTACCATTACTTTATTTGTTCACCAAGGGTAAGGAGTCATTTCACTTATTTTAACAAAAAGGAACACGTTACTCCAATCACAACCTGTTAACTTTGTTACTATTTTATTCCACTATTATAAGGAATAAAGATACAACCCATAACAACAGCTTCCCCAAGATTGCAAATCCATAGAAGTGGCCAAACTCCATCATACCTGCACCTATCACGACATGGGAAATACAGGACCTTAAAGTTCAAACCCTATACCATTATTAACTCATAAGCTTACTTTTGATGGCTCGGATCAGATAAACTAATCAAACCCTGTGTTAGATTGAAAAGGAACAGGAAATGTCTACCAACTTGTACTTTCAATAGGAAGGAATCAATTTTCTCGTTATGTTCTATTAAATGAAAACTGCTCTGCAAACTTCTGCCCCACAGACTGCACCAAGCCCTGTCAGGATCCGCCATGTTCCACATTTCAGTTATAGCTGTCAACAGTGCATTCATTGCCGGCGCAAATGAACTATATATGAAAATCCATTGGATAAACATTCAAGTATGTAAAAGACTGTCACCGTAGGAGAGAAACTATAATATTCCTTAGTGACATTTTCAAGGCGTCAACAGGAAAAGTAAGCATCTATTTCATGCTATGATATAGGGTCTACAATGTGTAAGTCAAAAGAGAAATGCCTACAATCCCAGTTCTGATTCTCTGTTCTTTGCAAAAAGAAATAAAAAGTTTAGCTAGACTTCCAGTTGCAGTTTTGCATCTCAAAAACCCAGAGTCAGAGCTTTTTTCCATCTCCAGAGGCGCCTCCCTGTGGAATTGTCCTCAGTGTGTTTGGTTTGGTTTGGTTAGATTTGGTTGTTTTTCCAGTAAATCAAAGTTGTGAATGAGAGACAGTGAGTGAGTGGCAATATAAACTAAAACAATAAATAAAATAAAATAAAATAAAATAAAATAACGGGCGACTGCCTCACTCCCGGGTAGGGGAACATCCAAATTCCTGTCTGACTCCTTGGAAAGTAAAGGAACTAGTAGGGAGCTAGTTCTCGGACAACCAACCTCCATCTCATTTTCCTCTTTAAAGTTCATTTCCCAGGGGGAGTTCGGAGGGTCTTTAAAAATAAATAAATAAATCATTGCAATCAATGCACCGAGTCTGATCGGGCTCGGAGTAAGTAAACACGCAGAGGCAGGAGCGATCACGGGCCTTGAAGGAGCCCTGTCCCTCGGGCGGAGACGTAGCGACGGGGGGACGTGATTCCAAGCAAGAAAAGAAACAAAAACAAGGGAAAAGCTCCTCTGGCTGTGGGCCCCACACCCGCCACGTTCGGACCCGCACTTCGGAACCGCTAAGGACGTGCAGAGAAATGCAGAGAAAGGGCGCGGGGCGGGGAGACTCGGAGGGGCCGCAGGGCCTGAGCGGGGAGGCGGCGGGTGGCGCCCTCCACTCGGCCTGCGGGACGGCAACATCTGGACGCATCTGGAGGCATCTGGAGACGGGCGAGACGCACCCGCGCGCGGCCACACACACACTCACAGGCCCCGGGCCCGCCCCGCCGCCGCCTCCCGTTATCCGCGCCCACACCCGACCGCGCCGGCCTCGCTCTCCCGGCGGCCGGACGGCCCCTTCTCGCCTTCTCGCGCCCCGCGGGGCGGCGCATAGCGGCCGGAGCTGGGCCCCGGCCCGGGCCGACGGCGGCGCCTCACCTCCTGGTGGAGAAGGGGCACGCAGCCCGCCTCGGCCTCGTACTCGTCAGGGCCGTCCGCCATCTTGGTGTTAAATCCCTCCCCGCGCTGCATGCCGGGAAGGAAAGAAGCGTTCCGGCCTCGCGGGACCCCGGCGAGCGCGACCGAGCCGAACCGCGGCCGCCGGCGCAGCCCCCTGCCCGGTGCGCGTGCGCGGGAGGAGCGCGCTGGGTGGGGGGGCTGCTTGTGTCCGAGAGGTGCGCGCTAAGCTGGACTGCGCAGGTGCGGCGAGGGATAGGCGCTGGGCATGCGCACTACGGTCTGGATCGGCCCAAGAGAGCGCATTCTGCTACAATGCGTAGGTGCGGCGGGCGACCTGGTGGTACTGACCTGTACGTGCGGAGCTGCCTGTGCGCCGCTGCGGCCGGATACATGGCGATGGGACCTCCAGCCGCCCGGTGGAAGTTGCTTCCCGCCCAACTCGGTTCTATCTCCCGAGTGCGAACCCGCCCTGGAGCTCCAGAACCCCTCCGCCAGGCAACTGGGCGCTCGCACCCGTGCACTCGGAGAGCTGCGACGCAACCCTGGCCTCCACATCAAGTACCAGGTTTTGGGGCTCCCAGGCTGGCATCCCGGCACGCATCGTCCCCGGGCTTCGGAGTCTCTGCTATGGACATCCCGCTTCCAGGAATAAAATGAAATTAAAACCACGCGAAAGCTTGCCAGAGATTCCCCCCGTTGGTCCTCCCCGAAGGAGTGACTGCATTTAACAAACAGATCCGCCCGGAGATCCGCACTCTGGGAATGCAAAACTGACCTGTCTGCGACTGAATTCGCCAGAGTGAGAGCATCATGCAATAAACTAAAACCAGTTTTCGATGACTGACTTTTATTAATTGGCGGGGAGGATGCCTTCCTAGAACGAAGCAAAGGGGACAGTGATGGAAGGCATTGATCTTTACCTTGTGACTATGAAGAATGGCCCATCTAAGTCATCCGAGATAACGCAATGTGACCTCGTAGAGATGCAGATCCAAACCTTTCTCTGATTAAAGCAAAATCGGCCAAAGCCCACGGGGACGGAGGCAGCCATGTACTAAGACGGACTTTTATCTGTCACCCAGGAAGAGCCCTAGGGAGCCGAGTTCAGAGGGTCTTGGACCCTGAGCTCTGAGGAGAGCAGAGATCACTTAAACTTTGGACATTCTTTTCAAGATGTGGTTATAGTCCCAAGAATTGGAAGCTGTCCAGAGAACCTTCTAGGGGTGATTCCTGAGTTCAGAGCCAGGAGTAAACCCTTAGCAGCAGTATGTGTGGCCCAAAAGCAAATCAAGTATATCTAAGCACAATGGAATATTACACAGCTGTAAGGATTGATGCAATCATGCAACCACTTTAACATCAACAAAACTGACAGACAGCTTGTTAAATGAATTAAGGCAGAAGATGAAGGATAAACAGATTGCTACCACTTATATATGGCATTTAGAACAACTGGGTGAGGGAATATAATGGTTTAAAGGAAGGATGCCTTGATCATCCTTAGTCCCAGAATATCAAGAGAAGGAAAGAAATTGAATGGAGAGAAGGTAGAAAAGAGACCAATGAGAAGCAGGAAGGAAGAGAGGGGGCAAGAGTCAAAGGGAGCCGAAGTTCTATCAATTTTGTCTCACAAGGCACAATTTATCTTTTTAAGTGAGAAAGTGGTGTTTCAGTAAATATATATATATATATGTACACTACAACTTCTTTATCCAGTCACCAGAAAAGTAATTTTTACTTAAGTCCATTTTGATTCTGCCCTACATTACCTTTATGTCATATCTTTATTGGGAGTAGAGAGGAAAGGGAATTGGAGAAGACAAACTGTGGGAAAGTTAGGAGATAGAGTAACTGGGTATAGAGAACAGAAAAGAATGTTACTTGGGGACCCGGAGAGATAGCACTGCGGCGTTTGCCTTGCAAGCAGCCGATCCAGGACCAAAGGTGGTTCGTTTGAATCCCGGTGTCCCATATGGTCCCCCGTGCCTACCAGGAGCTATTTCTGACCAGACAGCCAGGAGTAACTCCTGAGCACCGCCGGGTGTGGCCCAAAAACAAACAAACAAAAAGAATGTTACTTGGGTACCATGAGCTAGCACAGTAAAGCAGAGGTATGATGTATTAAAAAAAAAATGGGGCCGGACAGATAGCACAGCGGCGTTTGCCTTGCAAGCAGCCAATCCAGGACCTAAGGTGGTTGGTTCGAATCCCGGCGTTCCATATGGTCCCCCGTACCTGCCAGGAGCTATTTCTGAGCAGATAGCCAGGAATAACCCCTAAGCACCGCCAGGTGTGGCCCAAAAACAAACAAACAAAAAAATATGTGGGCTGGACAGATAGCACAGGGATAAATGTGCTAGCTTTGCTTTGGCCAAAAATTAAGGTTTAGCCTTCTCAGTTACTCACTGGGACCTACATGGAAGCAGAGTGAGCCAGCAAAGTGTTTAACTTGGTCCATGTGGTAGTTTTCCAAATATATTTTAAATTGCTGCCAAAACTCAAGAAATGTTGCTTTAAAATCTATATTTCTCATTAATCTGTAAAACATCAGTTTTGGGCCACTTTGTTCATGCTCTAGCAGGCCAATAGCCTCTTCTCTCATTTGGTCTGCTGGACTGCTGAGGACATTTATGTGAGGACCTAAACGAAATCACCCAAAAGTAAATAAGAGAATGTTGAAAACTACTTGGCTAGAGAGTGTATCTTGCCCTTACTTAAAGACTGAAATGAAAAACAGTTTTTAAAAAGAGATCCAAGGAGATAAATACATCGGGGATCCGGGGCCTATGCCTTTTATGCAAAAGTCCCCAAGTTCAATCCTCTGGCACCACGTCTTCAACCCTCGAAGAGGGAAACGTTGGTGTGCCCTAGCCCTGCTGGATGTGATTATGGTAGTCTTAGCATAGCTAGAATATCCATTTATCCTAGCCCATACCCCTGAGCACTTCAACACCAACCCTAACATTGACCCATCGACAGATTGGCAATCATAACAGTGGCTCTCAGTCCCCCCAGGGATTGGGAGATCACCCCAAAATTATTAAGAAAAAAAAAGGAGCAAAAACTTAGAAAATGTATTGAAGCTGAGATTTGAGTGATTCAATATAAATAAAAAGTGTACCCTATAAGAGGCATAGTGGGTTATGGAGTTCTTTGCTAAACCTAGATTTGAGACAGTATAGTATATTCAGAGTACTGATGCACAGTCACAAATAGGACATATCAGCAGAAAAATGGCAAAATAACAATGAAGAATTAGGAAGAGATGTAAAATAGGAAGAACTCGAAAAATTACTACATGCACACTGTTTCCTGTGTAACTTCAGAGATGATTAAAGATAGTGTCAAAGACTGCCCAATTCTAACCTAATTCTATCTGTTCACAAACAAGAAAATGGTGGTCTGGGAATTTAGGAGTTGAAAACCACAGAACTAAACAGAACCAGGTCTAGGATGCTTGATTTCCTCTCTCTTCCTTTTGACCTCTAATTGATGTTTTTCTTTTTCTGTTGTAGTTATTCTCTGAATTATCCGGCCCACTTAATAATTTCATATTAAATATGTATTAGTTGTAGATAATAGAATCAGTAACTATAGCAACACAGTTTCGAAAACTAGAGTATTTGACCTAGATAAATGCTTTTTAAGTAGTTATTGTTCATCAAATTATAATCAAATTTATTAATTACAACAACTGTTTATAAGCACACATTTCTCTTTCAGGAATTATGAACTCTCGAACTAAAATAGTGACTAATTTCAGGCTGAAAAAATGGGGGTTACTTTTTTAACAGAAAGCAAACACAAAATAATACTCTGTAACCCTGTTTAAGCTTAATGAGAATGATATTTTTACACACTGAATCTTGAATGAACATAGAAAACAAATTTGTTTGTGTCACACCCGGCAGCACTCAGTGGTTACTCCTAGCTCTATGCTCAGAAATAGCTCCTGGCAGGCTGGGGGGCAGGGGGGATCACATGGGATGCCGGGATTAGAACCACCATCCTTCTGCATGCAAGGCAAATGCCCTAACTCCATGCTATCTCTCCAGCCCTGAATGTACATAGAATTAAAATACGGAATTCAACAGTGATGCCATCTTTTAAGAGGATGTTCAATGATTTTTTTTAATAGGAGTCAAGATAAATTATAAGGGATTTTTGTTTGTTTTTAGTTTGGGGGCCAGACCCAATGAAGCTCAGAAGCTACTCCAGGCTCTATGCATGGGGTTCACCCTCAGCAGTGCCTGAGACCATGCGGCACCAGGGAAGAAACTCAAGGTTCCTATCTGCAAAGCAGACGCTTGCCTCAATGTGCTCTCTCCAGCCCCTCCAATTATTCTTAACTACATTATACCAAAGTGTGATGCCACTACTCTGCCCTATTCAGACTCCAGAAAACAGGCATTTTGGTTTCTGCCAGGCCCTCTCTAGGCCCTGAAGCAGCTAACAGCCATGCTGCAAAGGTAAGCTGCCTCACAGCCACCATGTTGACTTGCCTAAACCACATTACAGTCTCCCCAAAGGTCCCCAAAGGTCTAGAGGCCAGTGCCACCATCTGACATGTCAACTGAACAGTACCCTAAACCACTTGGATTAATGTTTAATTTTTTGAACTTGCAAAATTTGGTCATGATTTATTATTAGAAATATGTAATAAAAATGTGTATGGTCTTGAAACTGAAGTCATTTGTAATGTATACTTATAAGAGGTGACCGTATCGGTCTTTTATTTTTTTGAATTTTGCTTCCTTAAGAGAAATATGTAACCAAGTGTTGATGTTTTGGGTGAAGAGTAAATGAAATGTGTAAATTCTTTGCAGTGTATTTTGTTAGACTGCACTAGACACACTCTTAAAGAGAGGAACTTGTGTGGTTAACTGGGGTTCACCTTTAGGGCCCTCAATGTCTCTTAAAAAATAAAAATAAAAAAGAGTGAAGTGAGAGATATGAGGATTTGGAAAAATAACGTATTATACTGAAGGGAGTTGAGGTGAGAGGTTGGTCCTAAGAGCAAGAGTTTAGAGACCTGGATTTGGATGTGTCTATGACAGTGTTTTACTGACAGAATGTGGGGTGTATTTGCAGTAAAAGGAGAAGAGGAAGGGGCAAGGACTTGAAGCAAACCATGAAAATTGCTATATTAATGCCAATTACATGGCTAAGTGGTTAGAAAAATACTACAGAGTCCTTTTCAGAGGTGCCAGAGGTTATGTGGTTCATGAACTTATTTTGGACACGGGCCCTTCAAAATGTCTGCAAACATTGAGGCTGTGGATGTGGCCAAGAGGCTTCAAGATTATGGATTTCATACCCCCAATGATGTCCTGACCAGTGGCAGGGACTCTCATGATTGAACCCACCAAGGCAGAATAAAGGCAGAGCTGGATAGATTCTGTGATGGCCTGATCAGCTTTCAGCAAGAAATTGCAGACATTGAGGAGGGGCACATTGATCCCAGGGTCAATCCTCTAAAGATGTTTCTGCACTCCCTAACCTGTGTCACATCCTCCCTCTGGGACCAGCCATTTTCCATAGAGGTGGCAGTATTCCCACTACCCTTTGTGAAACCAGAGAAAAAATTCTGGACAACCATTGCCCATATTGATGACATCTACAGTGATCAGGACCTGGTTTGTACTTGTCCACCCATGGAAGTTTATGAATCACCATTTTCTGAACAGAAGTGGTCCTCTTTTAGACTCCTCTCCTAAGTTAAAGGGACTGATTCAATGCCTCTCTCCAGAGTGCTTGATGAGTGAGTAATATTTCATCTCTCACCTCAGACTCATTTAGGGCTTTTATATACCAAGTATATTTTTATAGACTCTTTCAAGGTAGATGTAAATACAATTAGTATAGAGCAAGGGTGGCGAACAGGATTTTTACCCTCAATCAAAATGGCAAAATGCAATATGTGTTTAATACATTATTGTTAAAATTAGATGCTTTTGTTTTGGCAGGTCACTGCATGGTGTGGCTCTCTGACTCTCAAAGTTTAAAATTTTGGCTCTTTGTGTCGAACTTGTTCACCACCCCTGGTATTGAGCATGGAAGCTAGATTTTGGAAGAATAATTAGCTCCCATTACTCTGCTTCCACTAGTTCTACTTGTAGCAGTTTATGTACAAGTTGCCTTGATTGGGGCATAAAAAATTTTGGGTGTGCTAAAATTGAGTGAGCTTTTAGTTTGCCTGTTCACAGACTGGAGAATCCAGAGACATTTTGTTCCAAATAAGTCCTTGTGGACTATGCCATCTATGGGAAATCCCTGGGCAAATGTTTGCATTTTGTATACACTGAAGAAAATGTTTTCTCCTGACTAATTTGCTTAATCTGAGACAACATTTTGGAGTCTTTTTCTGTTCTTTTATTTTTATTTTACCTGCAATTATTGGTACTTGAATAAAGCATTTCACTTTGACCAAAAAAATATTTAAGGAAGAAGAGGCCACCTCTTGGCCACACCTACCACATCCTTCTAACATCCCTAGTTGGCTGCTATTTGGAGATAACTCAGGGTGAGGCAAAGCCAAGCAATAAAACTCAGGTTTATTGTTCCCCTTTGAGCCTCCCTCTACAATATCCAATTTTAAAACACCTATAGCCTAAAGGGAATTCTAAGCACCTGCAAGTTGGAAGAAAGGCAGGACACCTAAGCAAAGATAAATAGAATGACCCCAGGATGGTATTGAACAAACTAAGACAGTAGTAAGAAAAATCTTTTTTCTATGCATATGTGTATATTTTTTCTGGTGAATATCTGACTTTCATTATCTTTTCAAGTAAGTACATGATGCTAAAAAAAAGATTGCTCAAGTCTAGGTAATATAATGTAAAAATTCATATTTTTAATTTATGTCCATTATATAAATAACTTATTCTATGTATTCTTATATTGTTTAAACGATAATGATTTATAATAATAACCTTCAGAAAGGCAAGAATATCAATCTTAAACATAATACATAGTATATTGCATTCTCAAAATAATTACACCAGAATTATTTGTTTAATTTATGAAAAATAAAGAAAGTAAACAGGCAAAAACACACATAAACTTATATCGGACAAAACTTGATATCATTAATGTCTCCTGGGCAAAAGATAAAAATCACAACAATTTTGGAGCCAGAACAGTGGCGCAAGGGGTAAGGCATCTGAATCATGTCCCCAGGCACTTCTTAATCCATTTCAGCTTCCTTGCCCCAATTTCTGACTCATTCTAACATTCATTTCCCCAGTGCTGTTTCTTCTAGGACCTAGAGCTCTTCTCTTGTTTGTTTGTTTTTTTATACCTAAGAACTCAACTGAAAACTCAAAATCCAATACCAGAGGCTGGCGTTGGTTGCTCTGCTTGATATTAAAAGATCACTTAGGGAGCATATCCAAGCCATTCTTCTCAGATTTTTCAAGCTAGTCAAGCCACCTGATTCTACAGCCCTACTTGGACATCTTAAATTTATGACCCTAACAGAGTTCTTGAACTTTCCACAGGAACATGCTTACTTAGTTGCCACATTACTTTAGATCTTTCCAAGAAGAATACTGGGATGTTCTATCATTCTTTCTTCCATCTCTGAGTTCAATTTCATTTCACTCATAATTTTCATCAGATAACAGAGAATTTCATCCTTTCACTTTAAGGAGGTGAGGCCTGGGAGATCAAGTTCAGCTGAGGAAGGACAGAGCCTTCATTTAAAAAGCCTGAAGTTCCCTTTGCTGTTGTTTGCTCACTCCATCGAGAATGACTACATTTCATCAGGAAATATATTACATGATCAGATCATTTCAAGACCTCAGGAGTAGCCCTAGAACATTCACTCTCTCTCCAATCATAGTTTACTCACTGCTAGTTTACACTCTGATTTTGCTCAGAGCAAAGGCATTCTCCAACTTCCTCTTTCTTTTCACCAACCCTTTTGACATAAAAGTCCACCTGGATCTCACTTGATCCTCTCCCTCCCAGTTGAATTTGTACTGGTAGAATAAAAGAAAGGTCAGTTTGGTGGGCTGGAGAGATATCATGAGGCAAAAAATCATGGACTCTATAATTCTCTCCTGACTGGCTTGATTTATTAATTCTTCGTGGCTACTCTGCTTCGGACTCATTCACCCAGAATGAAATATAGCACGTGGGGATTTATTTCACAACTTTCCATCTCTCACCACCTTCCAGACAGCTTTTCCCAGTAAGTGAGAAAAGAAAGTAAGTGAGAAAAGAAAAGGACACCAAAATATATTGGGTTGAGGGCCAGAGAGGTAAGGAGTTTGCCTTGCATGCAGAAGGACAATGGTTCAAATCCCAGTATCCCAGATGGTCCCCCAAGCCTGCCAGGTGCAATTTCTGAGCATAGAGCCAGGAGTAATCCCTGAGCGCTGCCAGGTGTGACCCAAAAACCAAAAAAAAAAAAAAAAAAGATATATTGGGTTGAAGCCCTGTATTTGATCCCCAGCACTGCAAAAAACAAACAAAACATATATTTTTCTTAATTCTCTCGATATTGTTTATTATTCTTACCTAAATAATTCTTAGACAGGCAAATTGTACTGGTGTACACTAGGGAAGACTTTTTTAGAATGTGCTCACTTTCCCACTTCTAAATGATTAATGCACGGAGTAAATGAGACAGGGCACAGCCCTAACAACCAAGAAAATCCTTGATACACTGTCTCTTTCAGAGATAAGAGGAGTTAAACTGTTGAAGTTTCAGTATCTTGTATTCTAGTAATTCTCTTGTATACATCATATTCTTTCAAGCTTTACTTAGACAGCAGCATAGCTAGGAACTAGAATGATATAATACAGTGAGAAGGGTGTGTGTCTTGATGTGGCCAACCTCGGTTGAATCCCTGGCATCACATATGGTCCTCTGTGTCCACCAGGAGTGATTCCAAAGTACAGAGCTAGGAGTAACCCCTGAGCATGGCTTGGTGTGACCCAAAAAATAAGACATAAAGAAAGAATGGGGGAAAAAGGAAAAGAAAAGAAAAGAAAGGAATAAACGAAGGAACGAACAAACAAATGAAAGAAGAAAGGATGCACAACGGTAGGGCATTTTCTTTGCAAGTGGCTGATCAGGGATGGACCCAGATTAGATCTCTGGCATCTCATATGGTCCCCTCAGCCTGCCAGGAACCAGGTGTGGAGGAGGGAGGGAGGGACGGGGGAGAGAGAGAGAGAGAGAGAGAGAGAGAGAGAGAGAGAGAGAGAGAGAGAGAGAGAGAGAGCGCAGCATAACTAGATATACCCTATGATGAAAATAAAATTAAACTAAAATAATTTATTTGAATTGAGGGCCTTAATTCATTTTAGTCTTCAACATTTTATTGCTATATCCCAATACCTACGGAATTCTATTTGAATAACTGTCTCTCTAGACAGTTAACAATTTTTGTTTCCTTTTAAATAAGAATTTCTATTAAAAATAATTGAACATTCCCTTCAATGTTTAACTGAAAGAAAAAAACATAAATGTTAACACTATTGCATCTATGATACCTCAACTTATATTAAAAATAAGAAATTAGAAATAAAACTGTAAACAGTAAGCTAATATCTATTTTAAGATTGTCTTTGTAGAATATGCTCAGTTATCCCAATAATTTTCCAGTTAACTTTTCAGTTAACCTTAGTTTTTCCTGTTTTATATACATGTAAATTTAAAAAAAAAAGTCTACCTGAGCTTGAGTGAGCAAGAGATCAAAAGGATAAGCAACCTAGGTGAGCTTATGTCAGTGAGAGCCCAGTGCTCTCAGATTCCATCACCAAGCAAAGCCAACACACAATAAATTGATGCCTGATTTGAAACACAGTTCCACACCTCACTTTTTTTTAAACTTGAGGTGTTTTTTCTTGAATATATTTTCACTGCAATATTTATATTTCTACTCCATTTAATGTTCTTTATACTACTCTCCCGGGAACTTGCTTAACAGAATATTTTTTGTTCTAAGTAACAAAAATTTTACTAAAGAAAGCTCATATATAAGAACACTTATTATTATTATTATTATTATATTCTAATTTTGGGGGATCCGCACCCAACAGTGCTCAGGACTTATTCCTGATTCCTCACTCAGGAATCACTCCTAGTGGGGTCAGGGGACTCTGTGGTGCTAAGGATCCAACCCGGATCAGTCATGTGCAAGGCACACACCTTACCCACTGTCCTATCCTCTTGGGCCTAAGGAATCTTTTTAAAAGCAAACATCAGGGGCTGGAGCAATAGAACAGCAGTAGGCATTTGCCTTGCAGGTACTGACCCAGTATGAACCTAGTTCAATCCCCAGCATCCCATATAGTCCCCCAAAGCCAGGAACAATTTCTAAGTGCATAGCCAGGAGTAACCGCTGAGTGTCACTGAGTGTGCCACAAAAACAAACAAACAAACAAACAAACAAAGCAAACAGGGTAATCCAGAAATTTAGCCATTTCATAAAGGTACAAATATTTTTTCAGGTCAATTTACAGTTTAGTAATATTACAAAGATGTACAATTTTCCAAGTCAGCTTTTCTATCCTAGTAAAATTACTTGTGGATTGCTACACCAATCCCTCCTTTGGTATCAAGGTCCCACAAAGGTTTCATCAGATCTCTTTCCTCTGTCCCGCTATTCTCTGTAAGAAGTTGAGAGCATGACTTTGACATGACTAATTTAGGAGAGGATTCCATGGATCAAGGACTAGTGGGAGAGGATTAGAGGGGAACAAGAAGAGAAGGAAACAAACTCAGAGGTACATGAGTGGAGAGGCTGCCTTTATGAGCAAGAGGGCATTTCCCTGCTAGCCAGCTTCTGAGGAGATGAAACTGTTTGCTGGAGCACAAAGGAGCATCTCGTTGTTACTTACTGACACATATTTGCTCTGGAGTTGTTCTCTTTTCACCCTCCTGATTTACAAAGCAGAGAAGAAAATAATTAAACTTTAGGTAGAATGTGTGAGGTATCTGGTATTAGGTGCCACTTTGACTCAATTCTTTGTGTGTGTGTGTGTGTGTGTGTGTGTGTGTGTGTGTGTGGTTTTTGGGTCACACCCGGCAGTGCTCAGGGGTTATTCCTGGCTCCAGGCTCAGAAATTGCTCCTGGCAGGCACAGGGGACCATATGGGATGCTGGGATTCGAACCGATGACCTCCTGCATGAAAGGCAAATGCCTTACCTCCATGCTATCTCTTTGGCCCCTGACTCAATTCTTAACTGTAGAAATGAAATGGGCCTAAGAGATGGGGCATCCTCAGATCTACTAGTAGTCTTTGTTAGAGGTAAGTGATCACAGTCTTCAAGGTGGTAACTGGGAGAAGTCCCTACAAAATATTTGAAACATAAAGTGCTAGAGGGGAAAACTACATTTCCAGAAATATTAAAGGAACAACTACATTTTCAGAAGTTGTCTCAAGTCCATGGCCAATAATCATCTTCCTTGTCTTCCACCACAGTGCCTGACCAATGCATATGGGATGAATTGGCACTCTGAGTAGCTGTGGGCTTAAGAGAACAGAGCTCTCTCATTTGCCCCTTATGGTTCTCATTGGCTTCGGAAGCACTGTGAACCTCATGTAGGAACAGTGCTAAGCAAGCCTAATTGGCATGTTGTCATCAGGGTAGCACAATATTTTACCAGGTATCAAATTAATGTGTGTCCTTTAGGCTATATCTGTTGTGACAAAGAATAAGAAAGTACTGCACTGCTATTCTGAGTACTGCTCTTCTCCCCATGTGAAGAATAATTGCATTCTTTCCTTTGTACTAACAGGGATAGAGAAGAGCCTGTTGCTAGAGCAATAATTACATTCTAGGTGACTTATTCTGCTTAATATTCCATTCCAATTTAGAGCTGTGATGTGTGATATTCTTCCTTTAAGTCTCTTGTTTGCAGTGATGAATCTAGCTTTTCTGGTAGCAAACAGATGATCTCAACAGAGACATAATGAGTGCCAATTCCTCTGCTTTTAATTCCTTGATGGTTGCACTAATCTCAGTATTTCACTGTAGGGTTTTGTTTTGTTTTTTTTCTTTTTCATTCACAGTGAGAGCATGTAGTTTAGTGATTTTTATTGATTTTATTCAAACTCTCATACAGATCATTTGTTTCTGCACCACACCCAAATGGTGCTCAAGGATTATTCCTGGTTCTGCACTCAGGGATCACTCCAGAGGACTTAGTGTATCAGGGATATAACCTAGTTCTGCTGCTTACAAGACAAGTGTCCAGCCCACTGTGACTCTGTGATGACACTACTATAAGAGGAACCCAGGGTATCTGCTTCTAGCACTAATAGTGTTGCTAGCTGTTTGGTCTAAGTGCCAGCTCAGAGTTTATATGCAACAGTCTCTGAAATGCGTGAGGGTTTTCCTTTCTTCACTACACAGTTTCTTCAAGAAAAAATGAGGTTTTTTAAAAATAGAATAACAGAGGGCATGTCTAGTGTAGATTCTTAAGCTGATAATGCCAAGTCCTTTCTCAGCCTCCCCTTAACTTGGTGACCTTTTGAATCCAAGAACTTATAAAAGTATGTGAGGAGCTGCAATTTTCCATAGAGAAAGCTGGCATCAGCCTTCTGCTCACAAGCTATTGATTTTTTGGTTATGTACAAGATCAAGTAATAACCAAGTAGGTGCTAATTTTCTTTTCCCTAAAGTCACAAGGATCAATTAGGGCTCATCAACAGTCATAAGGGTGAAGACATTCTAGTTGCTACTCCAGACTTGCAACCATTATCATAATTATGTATGTTTTCTTTTTGTCTTTGTTGTGCTACCATCTCTTTTTGCAATTTGGATTCTTACCAGTCCAACCAATATCAAGTTATCCAGGCTAACTGTAACATACTTACCATATTTGCCGGCGTATAAAACGACTGGGCGTATAAGACGACCCCCTAATTTTGCAGTTAAAACATAGGTTTAGGCCTATATTCTCTGTATCAGACAGAACGTTCCTGTGCTGCATGTGTTCCTGTGCTCATGTACCACAGTGAGCCAATCACAACAAGCAAAGGTTCAAAGGTTGTACTGGAATAGACTTCCTCTCTGACTCTGGCCAATCTGAGCAGGCTTTTTACAGTGTAGATTCGGTACAGAACATTGTCTAATTTGCATGCATAAAAAGTCTGCTTGAATTGGCAGAGTTAGAGAGGTGGTCCGAGCAGCCTTGCAGTGATTGGTGCAGGATCAAGTTGGAAAATTCGTTTTGTAGCAATATTCAGACAATTTTCGTTTAGTGGCATATTGAACATTTTTCGGGATATACTCAGCGTATAAGATGACCCCTGATTTTCAGTTGACTTTTTTTTTGTTTCAAAAGTTGTCTTATATGCCGGAGAATACAGTAACACTTAAATTCCGGGGGCCGGAGAGATAGCATAGAGGTAAGGTATTTGCCTTACATGCAGAAGGATGGTGGTTCGAATCCCAATCCCGGCATCCTGCCAGGATGTCCCCCGAGCCTGCCAGGAGCGATTGCTGAGCATAGAGCCAGGAGTAACCTCTGAGCGCTGCCGGTGTAACCCCCCACAAAAAAAAAAAAACAAAAACAAGAACAAAAACACTTAACTTCTAAAAGATGGCAAATGTCAGACTGGCCTTAGCTCAACTGTTACTTTGTTGTCGCAAAGCTTTGCTTTGAAATCTATCACCTCTGGTGATTCAAGTCCCATGGGTGCTTTCCAGTCCTTAAAAAAAAAAAGATGGCAATTGTATCCTGGATCTTTTGAATATCTTGTATGTATTTCCTTAACAGCTATAACCCTTACTGAATATTCTCTTATACAGTGACGATTTTCCCTACTCTTTTGTTTGTTCTTCTCTTTGTAATCTGTTCAATAAAGAATTCTGGTAGAAGAGTCCCTAGATTTAGAGTTTATGTTAGAACCAAGTTATGGGGATTGTTGGACTTGTTCCAGCAGTCCCCATATGCACCAATAACGCCATGAGGCACTGTTCAGCTTTTGCATAGGCACATTAAAATGGAAAAATATTATACATACAGGCAAGTTCTTATCTAATAGAGATAGGACAAACAAATCTTGTAATGCAGTGGGACCTTACACCCTGAACATTGACCTGGCTTAGGCCTCAGAAGAACGGGCATTGTCCATTCATCCCTGAACCAGGATGCCATCTACAAAACAACCATGGTTGTCTATAACATCACCTAGGAGCAATCCTCTACCAAAGAAGACCCTTTCGCTGCCCCGGCATCGACCTACTCCAAAACTCCTTAAAACCGAGAAGACATAACAACAACAATAACCTGCTTTCAGGGCAGGGCTATCCGAATTGCCCTTTAATTGTGAGGTGAAATTAGAGGATGATCCACATCATCCTGACTTCGATGTAGGATATGCACAGATCCCAGGATCTTTAACTACAGAAACCTGACACCAACAACAGTGACTGTGCAGGGATGGGGGGGAAGGTTTATTGGCATTACAGACAATGACTTGGGTTCGACAACCTAGTATGCCTGGAGCCTAGAAATGGTCTTATGCCAGAAAACTTCAGGGGTAAGGTCTCCTTGTATTTAGGCCAAGGCTTTTCCTTTTCATGTCCCCCATATTTTGCTGTGCCTATGCAAACAACAATTGCCACTCTAACACTGCTTTTTGCTATATTTCTTTAACTCTTATCCTTAAAAAAAAAAAAAAAGGAAGAAAAGCTTACTAAACCTTCTGCTTACTAAACCTTTAATGAGTTAATTGGTGACTCAGTGATTTTCAAAAATATACTTGCTACTGAACCTTTCTTTCTCTTCCATCTTGTTAGTTTTTCTTTATTTTATTTATTTATTTATTGGTTTTTTGGGCCACACCCAGTGGCTATCTGGCTATCTGCTCAGAAATAGCTCCTGTCAGGCACGGGGGACCATATGGGATGCTGGGATTCGAACCAACCACCTTAGGTCCTGGGTCAGCTGCTTGCAAGGCAAACACCGCTGTACTATCTCTCCGGCCCCAGTTTTTTTTTTTATTTTATTTTTAAAATAACTTTGCCTTTGTTCTTCCTGAAACAAATGTATTATGATCAATTGTGTCAACTATGTGTTATATTTCCTTTAAACAAATTTTAAAAAAATTTAAAAATTATGGTCAAAGTCCTAGGTCTTTTTTTCTTTGCACACTATCTATTCTCTTATTTTGTTTCTTCATGTATTATGAGTGAGGCTGTCCAGTCTTATTTTCTCTTTCTTACTTAACATGACTCCCTCAAGTTCCACCCATTTGTAAAAAAAACTAAATTTAATTTTAATTAATGTGCAGTATTCCATAGTGTACTATACTATATCTTTTCTTTTCTTTTTTTATTTTTTTTATTTTTTTGGTTTTTGTGTCACTCCCAGCATTGCTCAGGGGTTACTCCTGGCTCTGCACTCAGAAATCACCCTTGGCAGTCTGAGGGGATGCCAGATATCAAACCATTGTCAGTCCTGGGTTGGCCATGTGCAAAGCAAACGCCCTACCACTGTACTATCTCTCTGGCTTCTATAGTTTCTTTTCTATGAATTAATTTGTCATGAAGCACTTGGCTTGTTTTCAGATGTTGACAATGAATAGTAAAAAACATTACAGTGAGCACAGGTGGCATGCACATATATTTTCAGATTCATGTTTTTGTGCTCTTGGGACAACAATATAGGAGGAAAAATTCTGAATCACTTGGCAAATCTATTTCAAATTTTTTGAGAAATCACCATATTTTTCCTATCGAGGCTGAGCCAGTTTGCTAAGATTGCATAAAGATTCTTGATCTCCACATATCCTATAGTATTTGTTGATACAGACCTTTTTCACAGATATAAAGTTATATGTCATTCTGATTTTCATTTTCCTGAGAGTTAGTGACCATAATCATTTTCCTCAAGTGTCCATTGACAACCATTCTGTTTGTTTTTGTGAGAAATGTTTCTAGGTCTTCTCTCCATTGGTGGTGGTGGCCTTGAGCACAGAGATCATCCCTGACAGAGAGCAAGGGAACAAATATGGTGATAGGGGCTGAGCATGAAAGTCAAGCACCTTACTTCCTATATTCTTTGTCCCAGGAGTAGAAGAAGACACCTTGTGAAATAAATGTATCATGTACTGTGTTAGAAGACTATATATGTGATGGAGAAAAAGAAACTTAGAGCAGGAGCAGGAAGTGTGGTGAGGAGGAAAACAGGTCATGCCCTGGAAATGTCCTAGAATTCCCTGGAAACTAATACTGTATCAAGTGAATCCTTATAGATAAGTCACATAAACATGTTTTAAATACATTATTTAGTTATTGTAGTAAAGTTTCAGTAGATAAAATCTAGTTGTATTTCAGTAGAGAGTTGACTGTATTACATTATATCAACATTATATCTAAGCCGACTGATGAGTAAGTGGAGGAAACTAGGAATATGGTGTGTGTGTGTGTGTGTGTGTGTGTGTGTGTGTGTGTGTGTGTGTGAGTCTAGGATTTAAAGGGAAAGTGTACTTTCTAAAACATTTGGGATGACCTGAGATTGTGTGATTTCTGAAAAATGGAATTTGAGAGGAAATGTAGTAATTATCATTTACTTACAATTATCTTTATATAAGCATATGCTATCTTTTATAATAAAACATATATTTGAGTTTAGTCACAATTTTACATTCCTACATATTGGTAGCTCAAGAAAAATAGAAAATATAATTAAATGATAAAAATTAAGCAGTGATGGAGGTAAGGCATTTGCCTTGCATGCAGAAGGATGGTAATGGCCCCCGGGCCTGTCAGGAGCGATTTCTGAGCATAGAGCCAGGAGTTTCCCCTGAGCGCTGCCAGGTGTGACCCAAAAACCAAAAAAAAAAAAAAATGACAACATAAAGATAAAGTTCTCACATGAACTAATAAAGTACAACCTCTAATATGAAAAAAATATACATGCAATTTCTGATATGGTTTTAAAAATAAAGTAGTCTGAGAAAAAAATTAAGCAGTGGTTAAACTCAGTCTCAAGAAAACAGATGGCACTTTAATTTTAAAATTAATTGAGCTATAAGGAGAGTAAAATGCATTAAAATAACATTTAGCACAATGGTAGGGCATTTGCCTTGCATGCAGCCAACCCAGGAGGGACCCAATTCGATTCCAGGCATCCCATATGGTCCCCCAGCTTGCCAGGACAATTTCTGAGCGCAGAGTCAGGAGTATCCCCTGAGTGCTGCTGGGTGTGGCCCCAAAACTAATCAATCAATCAATAAATAAAGTTTAAAAATAAATAAATAAATAGGGGGAGATTTGGGACATTGGTGATGAGAATGTTGCACTGGTGAAGGGGATGTTCTTTATATTACTGAAACCCAACTACAATCATATTTGTAATCAAGGTGTTTAAATAAAGATATAAAATAGGGCCGGGCGGTGGCGCTAGAGGTAAGGTGCCTGCCTTGCCTGCGCTAGCCTAGGACAGACCGCGGTTCGATCCCCCGGCGTCCCATATGGTCCCCCAAGCCAGGAGCGACTTCTGAGTGCATAGCCAGGAGTAACCCCTGAGCGTCACTGGGTGTGGCCCAAAAAACCAAAAAAAAAAAAAAAAAAAGATATAAAAGAAATAAATAAGTAAATAAAATAACATTTAAATTTTGGGACCAGAGAGATAGCACAGTAGTAGGGCATTTGCCTTGCACACAGGCAACCCGGGATGAACCCAGGTCCAATTCCCAGCATCCCATATGATTCCCAGAGCCTGCCAGGAATGATTTCTAAGCACAGAGCCAGGAGTAATCCCTGAGAGCTGGAGGGTGTGTCCCAAAAATTAAAAAAATTATTTTAATTTATAGCCAATTTGTATTTTTATAAATGTACTTCTGAGTTCTATTATGTTGTGAAAACAAAATTTATGTTATCATTATATTTCTAATAGCAAACATTAAAATGTCTTCTATTCCTTGGCTTCAAATTCTGATCTTCAACTACTCTTCATGTCATCTTGGGTAAGGCAGTAGAACTATTTTTCTGGACCAGGAATATGAACCTTTCCCTGCATCCTTCCCTTATCCAGAGAAAGCCAAGGTTCTTTGAATTATGGGAATAGGGGCCTCTGCCAGACAAGAAAAGTACATCCTTATGTCTCATTAATCACCCCACCGATGGGCTCAGCATTTTCTGTTATTTTCTGCTATCACAGTTAGTTACTCTCTCTGATTTGCCCTTTCTAGTTCTTTATTCTCTTCTTGTCTCTCTTAAGAAATAAGCAAGACTTGGGCCCGGAGAGATAGCACAGTGGCGTTTGCTTGCAAGCAGCCGATCCAGGACCAAAGGTTCGAATCCCGGTGTCCCATATGGTCCCCCGTGCCTGCCAGGAGCTATTTCTGAGCAGACTCCAGGAGTAACCCCTGAGCACCGCTGGGTGTGGCCCAAAAACCAAAAAAAAAAAAAAAAAAAAGAAATAAGCAAGACTTTCTCACATTCAGCTGCAGAGAAACTGAGTCAGCCCCCTCATTGTTTTAGCTCTGTCAACAGCCTCTCCTCTTCCCAGAGTGGCATCATGACATAAGTCCAGAAGTATTGCTTACGATTTTGTATGTTGTAGAGGGTTTTCTTGGACTGTGCCATGCATAGAATGAGCATATCTCTGTAATGGTTCTACTTATATTTGGGCCTTTTTTCTAAACAAAGACTGTTCATGTGTCAGTCATTATGCTAATGATACCACCTCTATGTTATAAAAATTGTGCAAAAAATGTTGCAAGATTTAGAAAAGATTGAGCAAGCAGAAAGCCATGTTATGTACTTGGATGAAAATTCTAATATCTATTCTTTTCAAATTACTCAGGGAAGTAACTAAGTAAGACACCAAAAGCTTTATCTGGGGGAATATAAAAATTATATAATTTTGAGCAATGAATCAGGAGATAATAACAAAAATTGGCCTTTGGAGAGAATGAGATGTTAAACCCTATAAGCAATCAGCAACAAATGTGTCACCTATGTCTGTATCTAATTAGCTGATTTCCATCTCACTCTCTGGTTAGCTGTCTTATATAGATCTTTTATGGGAATCTAAAGCATTTGTTTCTTTTTTTTTTTTTTTTTTTTTGGGTTTTTGGGTTTTTGGGCCACACCCAGCGGTGCTCAGGGGTTATTCCTGGCTGTCTGCTCAGGAATAGCTTAGCTCCTGGCAGGCACGGGGGGCCATATAGGACACCGGGATTTGAACCAGCCACTGGATTGGTCCTGGATTGGCTGCTTGCAAGGCAAACACCACTGTGCTATCTCTCCGGGCCCAAGCATTTGTTTCTTAAAACAATTCTTAAAAAATATCCCCAGTATGCTTCCCATATGGGATTTTGTAAAGTTGTCAGTCACAGGACCCTGTCCTGAAGGTAGATAAGCATCTGTAGGTATGACCAATCCAAATAAAGCATCCTCTTGCACATACTAACTGGATTCAAATGTTTAAAGTGGTATATATATAAAGTGTTCTTGCCCCTTTATATGTATTCTTAGTAATTGCAGTACAAATTTGGACTTCTTTTCATAGAGCAATGTGTTCAATATCTATCACATTCTATAGTATTTATGCCCAGAGCCCCCGATTTTCACCACTATATATATATATATGTGAGAATATATGGGGGGATCAATGCACAAGGATTATTAGTCCAATAGCATGTAAGAAAGGATAAGAAGCCGGAAAAATAGCATGGAGGTAAGGTATTTGCCTTTCATGCAGAAGGACAGTGGTTCGAATCCGGGCATCTCATATGGGTCCCCTGTGCCTGCCCCTGGGGCAATTTCTGAGCATAGAGCCAGGAGTAACCCCTGAGCGTTGCCGGGTGTGACCCAAAAATAAACAAACAAACAAAACAAAGAAAGGATGAGAAATAACTCTCGGAGCCAGAGAGATAGCATGGAGGTAAGGCATTTGCCTTTCATGCAGGAGGTCATTGGTTCGAATCCCGGGGTCCCATATGGTCCCCCGTGCCTGCCAGGAGCAATTTCTGAGCCTGGAGCCAGGAATAATCCCTGAGCACTGCCAGGTGTGACCCAAAAACCACAAAAAAAAAAAGAAAAAGAAAGCAAGAAAGAAAGAAAGAAAGAAAGAAAGAAAGAAAGAAAGAAAGAAAGAAAGAAAGAAAGAAAGAAAGAAAGAAAGAAAGAAAGAAAGAAAGAAAGAAAGAAAGAAAGAAAGAAAGAAAGAAAGAAAGAAAGAAAGAAAGAAAGAAAGAAAGAAAGAAAGAAAGAAAGAAAGAAAGAAAGAAAGAAAGAAAGAAAGAAAGAAAGAAAGAAAGAAAGAAAGAGAAGAAAGAAAGAAAGAAAGAAAGAAAGAAAGAAAGAAAGAAAGAAAGAAAGAAGAAAGAAAGAAAGAAAGAAAGAAAGAAAGAAAGAAAGAAAGAAAGAAAGAAAGAAAGAAAGAAAGAAAGAAAGAAAGAAAGAAAGAAAGAAAGAAAGAAAGAAAAAAGAAAAAAAAAAGAAATAACTCTCAACTAAATACCACTAACAGGGATTGTAGTGGGGTTAATTAATATAATTAAGCCCTGTGCTAGAGTGCTTGCTTTGCATAAGGTCCACCTCAGTTTGAATCCCTGGCACCTCATGTGATCTCCAAGCTCCACCACGAGTGAACCTGAGAGCAGAGTCAGGAGCAAGCCCTGAGCACCACTGGATATGGTTCCCCAGGAAAAAAATTGAAGTGGCATATATAGTTCCTCCTATCTTTTGGTAAAGTTTCTATTCCTTGAAAGTCTTTTATTCAAAATTACTTTGAGACAGAAAGTGGAAATAGGAAGTATTGGTTATACTGCTGTTTGTTTCAATGTCAGAGGAAAAATCACAAATGTACAGAAACTAGAACAAGAATTCAGGACACAGTAATAAAGGGCTGGAGTCAGTATCTACTAGTGAAAAGATATAGACACAATTGAATATTTACTTGAGTAATTGAGTTACCACAAGCTTAGAGAAAGTTGTTCAGCTTTGACTTGGAGGAAAATGACTGGTGAGTAGGTAAGAGGTAGTGTGTATATATGTACACATACACATACATAATGAAATATTCTCAGTCATATAGGTAAAATCTTACCTTTTACAACCTCCTAGATGGAATTTAAGGGAGGTGACACTAAGTGAAATTAGCAGGAGAATAACAAATAAAGATTATTTCATGCTTACGTGGGATATCAAGAAATAAAGTAGGGAACAACATATCAAACAAGGATAGCCCCTGTGCTCAGACCACAGAACTGAAGTAATTAGAGGGAAAGAATGAGGGCAACTAAAGGGTGTGGGAGGTGACAATGGAGAAGGTAAATTGAACTTTGGGGATGGTTATTGTGTGGTAACATATATTTCGAAGAGGTGTGAAATTGTACCCTTAAAACATAAGTACCAGTATATATGCACCATTTCCACCAGTATTCTTAACCTCTATCTGACTGTTCTTCTGACCGTTTTTCCTTCTGTGGCTCACCCATTCCCAGAATTGATCTTATGTCTCAGGCCATCCCCATTTACATGATTTTCATTGTGCCCACTTTGAAATCTCCTGGGTACCCATAAGAGGCCATGTGACCCTCAGTTGAGAAATACTGGTGCATAAGAGAAAATGTCTTTTTCAAGTAAGAAGAAAGCAAAGTCTAATGTTATTGGTGGCTGTGACCATGAAGTAACAGGGAAGCATTATGGCTTGATGTTGAAGTGAACGCTGTCTGGATTCAGACAGCCAGTGCTGAATTCCTGGCTCAGGCACATATAATCTTTCCACTTCTGAGCATGTCAGATATTCGTCTTGGTCTCAGTTCTTTACCTATAAAGTGTGGATAAGTCATTTTTATAAATGCTTCTCCACAGAGTTCCTGTGAGACTCAGGTATGACTAATGATCTATGAACAGGAGTAAGTTCTGAGCCTGATAGAGAGGCCCCTCCTGTCTGTTACTTTACTTTAACACTGTCACAGCTCTATCCCCTTCTCTCAACCTTAGGACAAGGAATTGGCTTTGTCTTGGCCAAAGTTCTAGTATCCATCCCATTGCAAGGAATCAATACATATTTGTTTAAGAAATAAATGAAAGTTTTTTTTTCAATAAAAGCACATAAAATATTGGACTTACCAAGAATCAGACTTGTCTTAAGCAATACTTTTTCATAAGACCCACAAGCAAAGGGAATATTTATTAAAACCTTTTAAGATTTTAGATGAATTTAAAAAAAAATAGGAGTAAAATGCCTGGCTGATACCACCTGAATATTTCAGAGAAATTTTTAAGGCTATTATACCAAGTTAAATGTCCCATTTCTGTGTGTCCCTATTCTCTGAATGAGACCAGAGAGTCATTGCATCTAACCTAAAGAACGATATATTATTTTAGTCCAAATATGAGATGATGGTCCAGAGAAAAAGCATATCAGGCTGAAGCATGCTTTGTATACAAATGGCCTGATTTGGATCCCTGGCACTGCTTAGTCCCTTCATCAATGAGTGGGGAGTGTCCCTGAGCACCACCAGGTGGTGCCCCCAAACTCAAAATCCAATTGAAAAAAAGTGGAAAAGTCATCCATATTACAATAATCAGTGAACAAAGAATGTGTAGCTTATCCTTATACATAGCAAGATTCATTCTTGCCTCAAAATTAAGTCTAGTCTTATGACAGAGAGAGGCAGTATTCCTTGATACTAATCTACCACTATAGAATAAAAAATTTTATTTCTTTGTTTCATTGGCTTTTTTTGGGGGGGCACACCCAGTGACCCTCAGTGGTTACTCCTGGCTATGCACTCAGAAATCGCTCCTTGGAGGATTGGGGGACCATATGGGACACCGGGGATCAAACCAAGGGCTGTCCTGGGTCAGCCACGTGCCAGGCAAACGCCCTATCTCTGCGCTATTGCTCCAGCCTGTTTCATTGGCTTTCTAAGAAGCATGTGAAAGAATATAAAGTGTGTGCTCACCAGTAAAGGAGGAGTTAGTTGTTTTTATAAAATGCTCAAAAAGTTGCTTTATTTTTAGACTGTTCCCTTTTGTCGTTGACATCCTAATGCATTGTAATTTGAAATGTTTGTGTGTTGAGTGAGCAGAGCTCAAGAGCTTCACAGTAGTGGTATAATTGCTACTTAAATGTGCTGGAAATCAATACACAGTGGGGGAGGCACAAGAGCAACTTAGACCACATACTGCACTTTAACAGTAATAACATTTCAATGCACATCCCCTGGTACTGACTGGAATAATAATTTAAAATATATGCTCTAGTTTTCTGTTCATTAGGTGCTTTTTAGTGATTAAAACAATTAAATCCACAACTTTAAAGAAGTGTTTGTATGGACTACAAACTTCTAAGAGAATCTCTGGGAAAATTATTTCATGTGCAATAAATATAAATTTGAATTTAAAGGAGATCTAGATGACCTTCTTAATTTAAACATTACCTCACACCTTTAATGGCAATTATATTTACCACTGGAATATTTCAGATATAATAACTAACTGTAAAAATGTTACTTTAAAACCTTATTAGATTTTTTTATTTTTTCTATATATTTTATTTAAACACCTTGATTACATACATGATTGTGTTTGGGTTTCAGTCATGTAAAGAACACCACCCACCACCAGTGCAACATTCCCATCACCAATGTCCCAAATCTCCCTCCTCCCCACCCCACCCCCGCCTGTACTCTACACAGGCTTTCTATTTCCCTCCTACATTCTCATTGTTAGGGTAGTTCACAATGTAGTTATTTCTCTAACTAATCTCATCCCAGTTTGTGGTGAGCTTCATGAGGTGAGCTGTAACTTCCAGCCCTCCTCTCTTTTGTGTCTGAAAATTATTATTGCAAGAATTATTGGATTTTTTAAGTTAATCATATGTTTAGGAAAAATAGGGAAGCAAGTTAGATGAGGTGGATTTTCTTGATTTCTAAATCCAAAATGTAGTAGTTCCACAGAAAATTTTAGTAATTCATTAAAAACAAATGCACCTTTTCTCTGGAAAATAGTTCTAGAAATTTCCAGCAACTTCTCTCTCTCTCTCTTCTTTTCTTTTTCTATGACCATAACTGGCACTTCTTTCCTGCCCATCCTGTCCTCTAATCTCAACAGAAAAAGTCAGGTATGTCCATCAAATTAGAATAACTACAATTTTCTGCTTGGGCCTAAGGACATGGTCACTTTCCTTGAATCTGTTACCACAAACTCCTTGAACAAAATAGAATATAGCATGAGTAAGAGCCAATTTGGCTCAATAACCACCGACTGTACCATCAATACTGGTACATCTACCAGAAAACCAAATTTATGCTGAGAAAAAATGGTGGGGAGACTTAATAAATTTATTGACTGGAGGTAGTCAAGTGGGTAGAGGGTTTTCTTTGTACACAGTCAACATGGGCTTAATACATCCCATAATGTCTCCCAAGCCTGCCAGGAGGAATCGCCGAGTGCAAGGTCAGGAGTCATCTGAACACTGCGAGGTGTAGACCCAAAAACTTAAAGCAAAATCTGAGAATGAATTTAAGAATAAAGAGGAGATGAAAATAATCAGAAGAAAATGAACTTCAAGTTAATTTCAATTATCATAAAGAAAACTACTACACAGTGTAGAATCAGACTTAGATGAGTTATTTCTACTTACTCACATCCTCTGCCAGCAATTCCTTTCCCCCCTTTTAACTCCTGCCTATATAAATTAAGAATTAATTTTAGCTTAAGCAATACTCCCTCTAGAAAAGTTTCAAGTCACCCCAACCTTCTCCACCTGCACTCACCACCCCCAAACAAAATTGCTTGCCTTTCTTTTGTATTACAATGGCACACAGAGCTTAACTATCATTATATCTACTCTGTTGTGTTATATTTATCCACTTGTGTGTCCTCTTTATTAAATGTGAGTTTCTTGAAAGTAGAAACTGGGCTAATTTGTTGTTGAGCTAAATAACTAAGACTTAGTTGTTAGCATTGAGCAGATGGACATCAGGAGGTAGGTATTTAGATAAGCAAAAGAATCATATAAACAGATTATCTTCTGTGGTTTGAGAGGTCTTAGTCAGTTGCTAGAATGAAAGGACTAAGACCCCAGAGCAAGAGGGACTGCCCAGAGCAGAGTGTCTTTGGACTTGACCTACACCATCCATTCTCCTTAGTCTGTAGCCTGTTGACATTCACTGCAGCCTTATAAGAATGTGAGCCAATTGCTTTTCTTTCTATTTGAACACACACACACACACACACACACACTCCTTATTGGTTCTTTTTCACAGAAAGATCTAATAAACCTGTGAATATATTTTATATGTAAAAAGTTTGCAAGTATGATTGCAGATAAGATATTGACATGGGATTATAATTATTGGGTTGGTTCAATGTAATCAAAGTGTTCTTATCAGAGGAAGAAAAAAGCGTCTGGTCAGACCTGCTTGCAGAGACAGGTCCAAGTAATTAGATGCCAGCTGGTGCCATTCACCAAGGAGAGAGCCTAGAAACTGGAACAAACAAGACAGCGAGCCTCTCCTAGCACTTCAGAAGGAGCATAGTCCAGTTGACACCTTGATTTAAATCTGATGTGAGAGCCAGTTCAAATTTTTGGCCTCTATAATTGTAAGCGTAAAGTCATACTTTTTAACATATCAATGCCAGTGCTATGATTTGTATTAGTAAGCCATGTTCAAGTGGGAGCCACCAGTGGTGGGCACTGGTGTTAGTAAGTCTGTGGCCTATGGACACTTATTAAAGTATCTCTATAGGGCTGGAGAGATAGCACACTGGGTAGGGCATTTGCCTTGCATGCGGCCAACCCTGGTTCAATCCCCAAACCCGATATGGTCCCCCAAGCCTGCTAGGAGTGATTTCTGAGTCAATCCAGGAGTAATTTTTGAGTGCCTCCAAGTATAACCTCTCCCACAAAAAAAAAAAAAAAAAAGTATCTCTTTGAAACTAGTTCCATAAGGAAATTTAGAACGATCATGAAATCAATTATTTAATACTTAAGCTATTTTAATAAAGATTAGCACGTTTGGGGCTGGAGTGATACACAGTGGTAGGGCATTTGCCTTGCACCCAACAGACCTGAAATGGACTTGGGCTTGATACTGGACATCTCATAAAGTCCCCAGAGCCTGCATATGTTATTTCTGAGAGCAGAGCCAGGGATAACCCCTGAGCACCGCCAGGTGGTCCGAAAAACAACAACAACAACAAAAATCAACCTTTGGGGCCAGAACAGTAACACAGTGGTAAGGTGTTTGCCTTGCATGCAAATCTCCAAGACCCACTGAATTAAGATGACTTAAATGAAAGAGAACCCACCCCAAAGCTCTTTCAGCACCCTTTGGGCAACTGAAATAGTGGAATTGAAGTGTAAAGTATGTGCTTATTTGCAATAAAGACAAGAACAGATTGTGGGTCCCCCTCTTAAAAGTTTCTTTAACTTTTTTTTTTTTTTTTTGGTTTTTGGGTCACACCCGGCCATGCTCAGGGGTTACTCCTGGCTCTGCACTCAGAAATCGTCCCTGGCAGGCACAGGGGACCATATGGGATGCCGGGTCGGCCACTTGCAAGGCAAATGCCTTACCGCTGTGCTATCTCTCTGGCCCCAGAGGTTACTACTCTTAGCAGTGCAGGGGGATCATGTGGGGTCAGGGATGGAGAGTGATCCTTTTTAGTGAGATAAGACTTAGAAATTTCTTGCTTAATAAAGTAGAAATGAAAATAAGCTGTAAGCTGTAGAAACTACTAAGATGTAATATGGTCAGAGAGGTAGATATGGTCAAGGCACTTGCCTTATGTGTGGTTAACTCCAGCCTCATCCCTGCACTATATCTAGGTCCCCTATTACCATCCAGATAACCCTCCTGAACACAGAGTCAGGAATAAAGCACAAGCACTGCTGGGGATAGCCTACACCTCCCCCCATGTGAATATAAATATAAGTTTAGTTAAGTTATCATGTCTTAATATACAGAAATTGCACTGGGAAATATTCTATGCAAAAAATACTTTTTTTTCCTAAAAATTCCTATTTTTACCTATGTCTATAGGTAAAAATGTAATGCCTATTTTTACTACCTTACGGTTTTAAATTTTTTATTGGGGTATCATATTTATATTATTTATATTTATGCTTTGGACAAACAACATTACTGCACCATTCTAATCTCCAAAGAACCATATACCTTTGAAGAGGGCAGAGAGGCAGGTAGGGACTCCCCATGGCAATGAATTCTTGAGATGTAATAAACCAAGAAAGAGGGTTTGGAGGACATCATCATTGATTTGAGTCTCACCTGGCACCACTGCAGACCCTGAGAAGACTGGATCCCCTATCTGGAGAAGTTCTAATAGAAACAAAGGCCAGGAAAAGAATATCATAGAAGACCAACATTGTCTCCCCAACCCATTCCCCTGGCAACCACCCTAGCAACAGAACTCTTACCTGGGTAGAAAGACCCATGTAGGGCAGGTGGAAACCTTATAAAGGCCACCTTGGAACAAAGGGTGCATATGTGCTGCCTGGGTGTGTGGGCTGGAGCACACATCACCTGCATCTTCCCTCCTAAGCTGTGCTCCTGCTTTCCTGCTGGATTATGTGTAGGGGCTCTCTCTCTCTCTTCTCTCTCTTTTCTCTCTTCTCTCTCTCTTTTCTCTTTTCTCTCTCTCTTCTCTTCTCTCTCTCTCTTCTCTCTTCTCTCTCTTCTATTTTCTCTCTCTCTTTCTCTCTCTCTCAACTTGAGAAGCTTGAGAAAGTTTGGTCTCTTTCTTATCCTCTCCCTTGCCTTCCTTTTCTGCAAAAAGCAAAGTCCTCACTCCAGCCAGAGTTTAGGGCTCTCTAAAAAATTTTAGGTGGTGGGATCAAGTGTCACACCCAGTCCCAGTCAAAAAACACACAAATGGATGATAGGTGCAGCTTGACAGCTGCCTATTTAGCTAGAGGGACTGATGTCTGTGCCTGCCAGCCACTTCCCCAGTTGGAGGTGGGTCAAGAGAAAGCAGCAGATTCCCTTCTCTCTCCATCTTGCTTCACATAAGTCATTTGGGGACCCTCTACCAGCATCAAAACCAACTTTGTTACAAAATGTGAGTGCAGGAATACTTGGAGGGAAGAAATGCAAAGAAACAAGAGGGAATGTGTGTGAGGGTCCTGGGTTCTGAACAAGGAGGGATGCCATTTTGTAAAAGACCACATGTCCTTTGCCTCTGGATCCTATCAGTGGGAAAGAGATATAGGAAAGGTGCAAAGCAATAAAGAAGTCAATGAATGAGCTCAATCCTCTGGAACAGAAATCATATGCAACCCAATTAGAATTGTCCCAGCAGAGAGGTGGTAGCACTCTGAAAACAGTGGGAGGGGTGCTCCTCTGTGCCTCTGATCCCAATTGTACAACGAAATTATTGCACGACTAGAGAGTAACCCCCAAAGGATAACCTGCCATTATTCACAGGAAGCATCAGGCCAGGAAAACAGAGAGACCCCAATAGAAATCCACACAGAAAAGCAAATAATAAATTCAAATCAACTGATAAA
Organism: Suncus etruscus; assembly: GCF_024139225.1. NCBI lineage: Eukaryota > Metazoa > Chordata > Mammalia > Eulipotyphla > Soricidae > Suncus > Suncus etruscus. Next base: position 73,088,155 of record NC_064858.1, read on the forward strand.
ATAGTGACACTTGGTTTTTCTTTCCAATAATAACATTTATGTACCTCAAATTGATTTCAAATCAAACAAATTTTCTGTAGGGGGATCAAACCAGAGTTGGCAGGCAGAGGAAGAACAGGCTGCTCTTTGTCAGTCCAAATAGGATCAGATAATTTGATTGTTTTCATCTGTATACATATGTGTGATTTTGATCAAAATTTAAATATTACATTTGAGAAAGAATCTATAGATCAGATTGACCTCAGTAAAGGATAAAAGGTGCTCCATTAAGAGTTCTACAAGAAATGTTATTGCTTTTATAATTAGAAAAGGACAAATATATGACAAAACATAATTTTTTCTTTTTGGTTTTTGGGCCACACCCGGTAATGCTCAGGGGTTACTCCTGGCTATGCGCTCAGAGTCGCTCCTGGCTTGGGGGACCATATGGGCCACCGGGGATCAAACCTCGGTCCGTCCTAGGCTAGCGCTGGCAAGGCAGGCACCTTACCTCTAGCGCCACCACCGATGGCCCCCGACAAAACATAATTTAAAAAAAACACAGAAAAGTTGAACTCACTCACATGCTGTAATGCATGTCAGTTTATTATTTTCAATAACTGATATTTAAGGACATCACCCAGTAATGCTGGGCCTGGTGTAGTAAGCCTGGTGTGAGTCAGAATGTGGTGTGAGTCAGGATGTGGTGTGGGTTGGGATGTGGTGTGTGTCAGGATGTAGTGTCAACTAAGATTCTCAGGCCCAATGGGGCCAACAGGAATGTTGTGGGAGATGGTCGGGCCATGCAGTGCTGAGGCCTCTTGCACATAAGCCTGTGACTCACCATTTGAGATATTGTATTGCCCTGGGCCTCAAAACTTAATTTTAAGAATAAATACTAAAATAAGCTTAAGAATACAAATAGCTGTATTAAGATCGAAAGTAATTGGAAAGATATTACAGTAAAGCACTTGCCCTGAACTCCACCTACCTGGGTTCATTCCCTGGCTGACAATTGTCCACCAGTCATGACCATGGTCACGGTGCATTTTATTAAGCAGCTATGCAGTAAAATTATACATTTTCCAGTTTTTTGGTTTTTGTTTTTTTTTTTTTGGTTTTGGTTTTGATTACACACTTGGCAGTGCTTACGAATTTATTCCTGTTTCTGTGCTCAGATAGCTCTTGGCAAGGCTCAAGTGCCAGAGATCTAATAAATCAGCTGTATGTGTTACCTGAACCCCTGTGCTACTTCTCTAGCCTTCTGCTAAGATGGATTATTGCCAGCTTTGCAGTAAGTCCCTATATACACAGCTCAACCCTGACTCACACCTTCCCTCTCAATCACCTGTCTCCCCACTGTACATTACAGTTTCTTTCGGTTTCTCTTTAGAATTGGGCCCCATTTGGCGATATTTAGGGGCTATTCCTTTTGTTTGCTTGCTTTTGGACTGTATCTATCGGTGATCAGGGCTTACTCCTGACCTTGCTCTCAGGAATCACTCCTGGCTGAGCTCCAGAGACCAGATGGGATACCAGGGACTGAACCCAAGTCTTAGTGCAAAGCAAGTGCTCTACTTTCTGTATTATGTCTCCAGCCCCATTAGCACCTGTTCCTAGTACTGTGCACTAGAGTGCTTCTTGGCCATATTTAAGGGCTTATATGTTATAGAAGAGATTTGAAATGGTTGAGGGGGGTTGCAAAACAAGTTCTTTATCCACTATATTTCTCTATGCTGTACTTAAGGGGTACAAAATGTACCCCTTAGCTCCTGTACTCCCTCTCTGGCCTACCTTCTTTATTTGCTCTGTTACTTACAAACCAGTATTTTGCCTGACACAAAATATCCACAAATATAAATAGACACTGAGTGAACCAAGGAAAGACTCAGTGAACACAAGCAACTCCCCCTTCTCCCCCCCCCCCCAATTCACGGGCTATTTTAGGGCAACCCAACAAACACCATTTACAAAGGTACTGTGTGTTTCAAACCTGATTATATTCTAATTATAAATTGTACCATTGTTACTGTTTTCTGGTCTCCATAACCTAGAGGACAGTGAGAAGTGTGCATGAAAGTGTTGGTGGGGACCAGAGAGCCACACCCCTTTGTCCCCTTCTCCCTGCCACTGCTCTATTTATAGCCCTTTGTCTGCTTTCATTAGGACAAAGCTTTCATCCTACTAGAATCCTTGTGGCAGTGCAGTAAGGAGTTATTTCAAAGCAAGGAGGAGTGAGGGAATTATGGGAGGAAAGCATTTTTTCTCTTTGCTTTTTTAAATACACCTTAGAGGGGCCAGAGCAATAGCACAGAGGATAGTGTTTACCTTGCACGTGGCTGACCTGGTTCGAACCCCAGCATCCTATCTGGTCCCCTGAGCCTGCCAGGAGCAACCCCAGAGTGCCACTGGGTGTGGCCCCAAAACAAACAAACAAATACACCTTAGAGAGAGAACAATGAAAGGAACACATTGAAAGAAAAGTGTATACAGCTTTGACTGTCTCTGCATATCCAAGTTCTAAGCCTGAAGTATACACAAAAATACACACACACACACACACACACACACACACACGCAAATGACACACATTGCACACAAAAGGTGTATCTGCTAAAATACAGATAGACTGCATGATCCCAGTCAAAATGCTCTAGAGGTTTGGAAGCCTTTGAAGCAGGGAGTGTATTACAGAAGTATTGGGACCTGAATTCTGAACAAGGGACGCTGTTTTGTAAGAACCACATAGTGTAAATCATATGTTAAGTCTTCACAAGCCAATTTTCATAGACACTGCCCTAAGCTACCTGGCCATAACCAGGTAGCCTATCTGGGAGGGACAAAGGAGCAGTAGGAAGGTACCCCTAGACAATAGCCAATCATTTTAGGATCATCAGAAAACTGGAACCTCCCTATATCCTTTCTCTATATAATCTTCTTCATGACCTTGGGCAGGGCTCCTCTCCTTCAGGGGATGGCCCTGGCTGGCCAGAGTTGGTCTTGTTAGCAGATGGATTAAAGTATTAAACTTTATTCCAGTTTTGTGGTCTTGTCCTTCTACTCCAAAAAGCACTTCACTATAGGGCCATTTCTGTTTGTGATCTTCCCTGCTCCCTATCCCCAGTTATAGAAGTTGTGATTCTTATTGACTTGCCAAGGATTTGAGCCAGGGTCAGCCACACAAAAGTTAAGCTCCTTTTCTGTTCTACTACTTCTCCAAGCCCTATAGTTAATCTTTTAAGGATCTGGGGAGATGGCTCAAAAAGCTGGAGTGCAAGCTTTACATACAGGAACCAGAGTTTAATCCCAGAAGCACACGGTCCCTCTAGCACTGCTGGAAGTATTTCCCCTACCCCTCTCCCCATTTTCCCTCACCAGAACCACAGACCTTAGGCCTGTCTGCACAACCTCACTGCATTCCCAGCATCAAGGATTATGCTCAGTTTTTCATCTTTGCTCTGAGTGCTCCCCCAGTCACTGGGCCACCTTCTGTTTCTTTTGTCCCCATAGAGAGGATAAACTGCCAGGATTGTCTCAGTAGTAAAGAGTTTATCTTTTTTTTTGGGGGGGTCACACCCAGTTGCACTCAGGGGTTACTCCCGGCTCTGTGCTCAGAAATAGCTCCTGGCAGGCATGGGAGACCATATGGGATGCCGGGATTCAATCCACCATTCCTCCTGGATCCGCTGCTTGCAAGACTAACACCCTACTGCTGTGTTACCTATCCAGCCCCCAAGAGTTTGTCTCATTTTGACACCAACCTCTCAAAAGTTGGTTTCAGCAGCACATGTTTCTTTTGTTTCCTTCCTCCTTACTTTTACATGCACTTGTAATTTCTTTATGTTATTTAATTTATCAGAGAGAGACATTGAACCATGCCAAGTATTACTCCTGACTCTGTGCTCAGGAGACCATCTGCCATACTGGTATAGAATCAGATATGGTCATATGCAAATCAAGTGCCTTACTCCCTATACTTTTTTTTTTATTTTTATTGTGATCATAATGGCTTACATATCTTTCACAGTAGTATTTTAGGTACATATTAACATTGAATCAGAGGAATACCCACCACCAAATTTTTCCTCCCCCCACCCCCGTTCCCTTCCTGCAACCCATATCCCCCACCATCACCCCCTGGGCTGCTAGAGTAGGTGGTCCCCTCTTTGTCTAGCTTACTATTAGTGGTCATATATCTGTTTGGTCCTGGTGCCCTCCCTTGTTTCCCCCTCTATTTAAGAGGTGGAGCTAGATAACTCGAGTTATGTGGTTTTGTTTGAAGGAAAGAAAAGCAATAGAATAGGGTACAAAATAAGAAAAAATAAAAAATAAATAAATAAATAAATAAATGAAGTCAAATACTTTGAAAATGGGGGAGACCTTCTAGAGGCTTTCTACCTCAGTTTGAGAGAGGACATGAAAAAGGTAATTGAAACACCACAACAATACAGAAAGAAATACCAAATTAAATATCCAGTGAGCACTACAGCAATAAAGACAAGCACCACACAATAGTCTCAGTTCTGAAATCAAATTATGCCAGAGTGAAAAAAGAAAGAGAAAGATAAGATAAGATAAGATAAAATAAAATTGGAGATATCAACTTTAATATCTACGCCAAAATAAAGATCAATCAATAAATAAATGTGTAGAAAGATGATTATTTTGTGTTGTTTTTTTTTTCCCCTGCATAGGCACATTAAGTATTGGGGATATTATAGAGGGAATTCTCTTGGCCTAGGAGTTACAGGGTTTCTCCACCCCTGAAGTATACTGTCATGGGATTAACTGTAGACTCCTTGCATGATCATTTACTCTCCCCTCGGTGCTTTTGTGGTGTATGGAAGACTTCTGCTTCGTCTTGGATGGTAAAATCAGACCTCTGTATCTAGAGATCTTGATGACTGTGCAGCTCAAGGAATGGAGCTTATGATGAGTTTTTCTTGTAGTCCTAGGAATTCTGCTTCTTCAGTGTCATTTTAATCCATCTTCTGTAATTGGTGGTCTTGGTATTATGTTGCTCCTAGGATGGAGCCTGGGATAAAGTCTTTCGTTATGTTTCCAGAAGACCTGTTCAGTTGCGGTTGTCTCAGTCTGGTATTTCTCTGATCTGACCAAGTTAAGG